>NW_020528894.1:60000-284050 GCF_003368295.1 Carassius auratus | reverse complement strand
CACCGTACAATGCACACGTTTTGTGGAAATAGTGAATTTATCACTCCAGTGAAATTTGCAACAGTTGACTTGCTTTGGAATATTTCTCTCTGATCTCCTCAAATAAGATTTCATTGTGGTCTTTGTCTAACTCTTTTTTTTTCATATTTCATGTTGTCGAAGAAAATGGTCTCAGGGAAGTAGATATTTTTTTCTGGTGCAAAACTGATGCAGAATTTTGCCTATTTCATTAACTTCAGTGCCAGCACTTCAAGGTTTGTCGCCCCATCCAGACCTTTGAAGGAGGACAGGTTTAATTGAATCCCACAGAAGTGATGCATTTCACTTTGCCTCACCTCTCCAGGAAGGCCTGGCCGTTGAGCAGGTGCTCGGAGCCCCGACTGTCCTCGGCGCCAAAGTGAAGCCGGATCTCCTCCAGCCTGTAGCTGTAGCTCAGCGGCCCGCCAGAGATGTTCACCAGGTGCGACTTGTCTGGGCGCAGGGACACATGTCGGCCCGTGTTATACATCGTTCCACTGACCTGAAAAACAAACCTACAATGTAAACAAGCTGTAAATAAAACTGATTATTGGAGTATGTTTTACGAGAAAGAAAAAGGTTTTCAAAAGTAAACCTTACACCAAATTTACTTACACCTCATTTCTGACCTTTCCTGATAAAACCGTATTAAGTGATTCCATTTTACAGCGAGTACATTTGGGAGGACAAAGGTGAAGCAGTTTTACCTGGATAGGCTAAAAGGCATTATACGCACTGTTAGACGTTATGGCCTCTTAGCAGGAAATTACTGGGAAAAACAGGCTCGAATATAATAAACCGACTGTTTGATACTGATGGACTGAGGTTTTTTTCAGGTAAACCTGGTTGTCAGGTGCAAACTGCTGAGGTAGGATTATTAGAAGAAATGCAATCCAACTGAAAAAACGAATACCTATAAATGGAAAACAACAGCTGGAATGCTTTGTGTTTACTTTGTGGTAACATATCTGCTTAGGATTTCTAATTGAGGCCCAAAATGTGTCTTGTAAAGGCACCCCAGTGATCAGAACATCTTTGTAAACACAGCTGTGAGAGCGTGTTCAAGAGTGTATTCTAATGGCAGATTTCAAATGAGTTGAAATATAGTTGGCTCATTTTTGTGATCTGGAGACAGTTTAAGAACGTCTGATCCCTCAGGAACATGAGAATGAGGCAATACATTTAGCTTGAAGTCTCATCAGGATAAATTCTTAGCAAGAGGTTATTACGATCACTTGAACTGTAGCCCTGAAATAATTCAGAATACAATGGCAACTTAAGCTGAACTTCAGTACAAGGGGTGACACTCATTTTTAACAGCATTAATCACAAGTGTCCACCAAAACTCAAGACTATGAAAGCTTATTTCCAAATCAGAGAATGGAAACTGAAGTCAACCTTCTTTCGCATGACTTGTTATTTATATCACATACACTGTCAGAAAAATTAAAATGTGCAAAACCTGTACCTTTATGGGTACAACCACTTGTTAGTGGACAGTACCCTCAAAGGGATGCGTTTGTAATATATTTGGTGCCTTAAAGTAGTAATATGTACTCTTAACAGTATTATTATGCACCATTTAGGGGTAAAGAAAGTAGAAAGGTGTGGTGAAGTGACAAGTTGTTATACCCCTTAAAGGCACATTTTTATTTTGCAAAGAGTGACTTAATTTTTTACATTTTTAATTGCAACTTTATCTCTCTTATAACAACAACTTTATATCTCACCAGTGTTATTTTTGTATTACTTATTTCAAGTTTGATAAATATGTATAAAATACATAAAAATATTTTAAATGGGCTTTTTATATTATCAGTTTTTTTTTTTCATTTTTGCATTTATATTTGTATTGTGTGTTTTTGTCATTTTAATAGTTTTAGTTATTCTATATTTTTAGTTTGTCAGTAATTTTTAACACTTTAACTTAAACTCTCTTTATTGCAGTTGGAAAGGATTTTTCTAATTTGAACATTTATTTTATTGAACACCGATATGAGCAAGAACGAGTAAATCCGATACTTCAATTCAGAAACTTAAGAGTGAATAAATGAACGCTAGACAGTCCATCAAAAAAAAAAAAAAAAGACCATAAACTTTTCCATTACAGCCTTGAGTTTCAATGCATGAATTCCATTATTTAACAGCCCTCCAAGTAAGCAATGCCTCCAACCAATCAAACGGACTTGAATTCATGGAGAACATTTAGGTCTCCAATGGAATTGTCTCTAGGAATAACATGCAACTGCCCACATAAGAGAGCACAGTCATAACAAGCTCAAAGGAGCAAATGCATACATAAATGTAATTGGGTCTCCGAAAATAAGAGCAGAAAAACCTCCAGAGGAAAAACAGCAGTACACTTTTATTTCAGGCTCCTGACTAAGTCTAGTGTACCAATGTATTATTAAGCGAAGATGAACTACGGTATATCATCCATAACCACAACCTCTTGGAGCTCCACTGGAGAATTCTTCACTGACAGCCCTGTCAGCACAGATGGTGAGCCTGCCTAATCTCCCCCAGCAGATGCACAGCAGCATTAATCATAAAACAGGATGTTAAATGAGGAATTAACTCCTTCCTTTCCCTCCCGCTCTGTGGAATAAAGCCCTCAAGATCTGTATGACAATAACCACTCGAATCCCTTCAGGAGGTCAGAGTGATATCTGATGTCCCCCGAACATCGATAATCAAACACTGGATTTGTGTCTGGTAAATGAGTTTAGTCACACTAATCTGCTGACTGACTGACTGCAGGTGCCCTTACTCTGAAAGCAAATGGCGAGCAGTTGTGCACACCAGAGAGAATTAGCGATCTCATTACAGCACTGTTATGACAAACTGACAGTCGTGGTGCATTAGCCATCTTCAAAGGCTTCATTTGGAAAGCTTCACTGTTGTGCTTGGCAAAAAATAATTGAGGAGCCGCTTCATTGGCCGATAGGTGTGTATAAGATAGTCACCGAAATGAATTAAGACTCAGGAACAAACCACAAAACGAGCTGTGTGCACAACAGCCACAGAAGTAAATACAGAATGTGATTAGATTTGACAAATGGACCATTAAACTAGGGTTACGATTTGTGGCCGGATCTTGTCAAAATCCTAGTGAATCATGGGACATCGGTCTGAAGTGAATAATGTGTGACGGTCCATCTTCCACCAGTTCGATTCATGTGAAAAATAGCTATTTTATGACCTAAAACAGATATTATGGAAAGGATTATGATGCAACAGTCAATCATATTCTGTGATATTTTTAAGAAAAGAGCTTTAGCATTTCCAGTACTTTACCTTACGTTGCCCTGCATTGAGCCGAAGCGGATTGAGGAAGGGGTCAAAAATCATTCGACTGGTTTCGATGTTGACCGGCGACTGTCTCTTCCCAATCGCACACAGGTTCCAGGCAGTGTTAACTAGTCCCCAGAAAGATGGCACTAGCAAATTATAAACACAAAAAGTGGAGTTCAGAGCAATAATTTTCAGCTGTAGACTGTTGCATTTTCCGTTTTGTAATGGGTCATGATCTGTTTTGAGAGGGATATGTTTGGGATTATCTCAAATTGCTCATCCCAAATTTCCTCTGCAAACCCAATCTATTATGTGATGTTATTTTTGAGTTTGGATCTAGTGGTTGATATCCTTTGAGACAACCTTTTGACTAGCAATCAGTTTCAACACTTAATTACCAGGCGCAGCGCCGGTTCTCTTTTGAAAACGAGGTCATTATCGTGCATCCAAATGAAAGAACTGCATGTGAATGCGATTTGCTTCGCAAAAACAAACTCGAGAAAAAAAGAGAAACAGATGGAATTAGTCACATTAGCCACACAGCCAAAGGACATACTTGACCTTATATGATTAATTTATTCTCGGAGATGTTTCACAGTCCTAGAACAGTAAACAACTTTATTGCCGAATGGAATGACTTTTTATTAGTGCATTGAACCTTAAAATTAATTTATCATATTTAAAATCAACATGACGGATTAAGGGAAGAGACCAACGCCTGTGGCTTAAAGAGAAAGTTCAGCTAAAAATTAGATTTTGGTCATCAATTACTCACCCTTGTGTTATTTCAAACGTGTATAACTTTCTTTATTTTGTGCGACGCTAAATGTTTCGTAGAATGTTGGAAGACAGACAGACCATTGGAGACCATTCGATTCAATTGTTTGAAAAACAAGCAAACAAAAGACAATTCCCAAAATATCCTCCACAGAACAATCAGTCATAAAGGTTTGAAGTAACATGAAGGTGAGTAAATGATGACAGGTTTTTGGGGGAACAATCTAGCCTGGGTGGAGTGAGTGACAGGAGTGCAAGAGCAGATGGTGCGGTGACCCTGACCTCCACACTGGCCTCGTCATCCTCATTAGATCACCGAGAGCTCGGATGCTTCAATGTAAAGACAGTATCACCTTTAGTCCCCATAGGCTGAGATTATAAGCAGATTTATCCAGCATGAACAAGTGATCCCCTGGCCTGATTTTCCTCTCATCATGTCCAGCTCTGTGGGAGTGAACTGGACTGGGCTACGTGATGTGTTGCCGTATTAAATTAGAAAGAGTAAAAACACATTAGAGACAAAGATTATGCTGTACGAGTAAGCTGTGGAATAACACAAGCTCTCCTCTGTCGAATGCATGAAAGCTATCTACGCTGTATTTGTATTTATTTTCAGCATCTCTTTGTACAGTGACCTAAATAAATGATTGTTTCCAAAGTGATCTAACTAAGGTGTAATCCTGCTTCTGTCAGGCATCCTAACAGCTACTGAGCTCATTATGTCGAGTCTGTTGTTATTTTTTCACTTCTCAAATGTCTCTCTCGGTGCTTTCTTAAATGTCAAGGAGAGACAGAATATGCAACTCCTCATAAAGCTGAAGGGAGGAACGAGTAAGACGTTTGTGCTTATTTGGAAGTAGGCTTAGCTCAGCCTATAATTTAAAACGCAAGATATCAAAATCCTAAAGTCACAAAGTTGTCAGACAATAGTTTATAATCTTAGATAGAAGAAATACAAAAAACTTAAATATGAACATACTCATATATTTCAGGGGATTTTTTGCACCAAAAACATTTATGTCTATTTCTTTTTTTATTCAAATGATTTCCATCCTCTCTGATGCACCGATATTAAAATCCTGGGTGATTTGATAAGCTGATAATGGACGCCAACTGTCTATGTATTTCTGCTAAAATCTCAGTGTGCTTCCAGTATAATGTTCTCTCCATAGACAACTTTGGTATAGCAAACTCTTTCTGTCATTTCTGTGTAAAATACTGTAAAAATAACAATTGCTAATAATATAACAACTAATTATATATCATAACCAATTTTAATTAGATACGATATAGCAAACTAAAGGTAAATTTAGTTTGCTATATTGCTAATCGATTATTGCTCTTTTCCTTTTGTTGTGGGACACTTCCTCAAGATTTCATTTTGATTTTATTTTTCTTGTAACTTCCATACACTGCAGATACATTCCAGGTACAGGCTAAATATGGAAGCATATTTTTATAAGCTGATACATAAAGATTATGATTATTAAAACATGAAAAGATTGACCAATATTAAAATTACAACACACACACACAAGTTAACATGCAACATTGCGATGTACTTAAAATGTGCATTCACTTTGAATGGAAAGGATTACATTTATACAGTTTTATGAATATTTTCAATTTTGGAGTCCCCTACAATTAAGTGAGTGCAATTCACTATTGAAAATATGTCACTGTGGTAATTTCAGTGGATAGCTGTACACAATGTGTTGCTACTGCAAAGCAAAATGCCCTTTTAGTGATTTTTGCAGCAGTTCACCAAACTTACATACTCCCAGCCCAGACTGGACATTTGGAGAACGCATAGGAAAGAAATAAAAGCCATTCACTGTACCATCAGAATGCAAACAAGACAGACAAAACAACAACAACAAAATAACAAGCCATGCATCCGAAAATAAAACACAACAACAACAGCCTGAGTTTCTGTTTGTGGTCCCGCTGAGTCTGTTTGTATTTTTAGCTAAACTCATTCTGAATCCATTGTTAAGGTCCGCAGAGCATTTTGAGCTCTGCTGCTTCCAGTCTGTCCTATCCAGAGTAATATAGTGATTTTTCTGTAGCAATTGATGAGTGGTAGACAGATGGCACCCACCCTCATCCTCAGGATCTGTGCCAGATTTGGCTTTGGGTTCAATACATTAATGAGAACTCTCTCGAAGTGCTTTTTAGGTATGACAGGGGACAAATACATCATCAACCAAACAGCACAGTACAATTCGAGGCGAGCGCTGCTGTTACATCATGCTCAAAGTTGCATAAAGTCTGACATTTGGAAGCAGTACATTCATTTTAATGCTACAAATATTTACATCTTACACTTTCTCTTGACTTTACACATTTCTGCATCTGAGAAATTATTCAACAGTGCAGTTTTCCAGATGAAGAGAGAGGAACTGTTTTGTTTGTTGTTCATGCACAAGTTGCTGATGGGAGATAGCCAACAAATATTTAATCACAGTATAATGGAGAATTGCTTCTTCAGTTTCACTAATAGTAGCGCATAAATGCAATCACCTGAAACGTCAGACCAGCACTTAATAATGGCTTATTTTTAAATGTTAAAAGCAAGAAAATCTCTCCACACTTTCGGGTCACCATTTATCTTTTTTGGATTCTTTGATGAATAGAACATTTTTACTGCAACTTTTGATTAATTCAATCCATCCATGCAGACCCAAACTTGCTGACCCCAAAGACTGTCTCTGATTTTGTTTTCGAAATATAACGTGTTGTTTTTAGTGCAAGCGCGAGATGAGTTATTAACATGAATTTCAAAAGCAGAACATGTCATGTAGCAGCTTCAGTGAGATCCTCAGGAGAACAGAAGAGATGTTCTCTCGCAATTAACAATGTAGAAACTTCCTGCCACAGCTATGTAAGCATATAATGAGCGCATGCCAAAAACAAGACTGAAGTATTCATTCATGAATATGCACACATTAAAGAAAGGTTTGTCTCTCACTGGAGTGAATTGAAGTTCATGACTGAAAATAGCCAATGCATGTCAATCATGAGACTTTTTGGAGCGTCACAGTCAACTGATGAGAAGACAAATTTATAAAATGAAAACAGGTTCTTCCTCCTAAACTTAAGGGGGGGGGGGTGAAATGCTATTTCATGCATACTGAGTTTTTTACACTGTTAAAGAGTTGGATTCCCATGCTAAACATGGACAAAGTTAAAAAAAAATTAAGTTGTACGTTTGTAGGAGTATTTTTTTCGAGTATGGCTCTGTGTGACGTTAGATGGAGCGGAATTTCCTTATAAGGGCACTTCTGCCGGAAGAGCGCGTGCTCCCGTATAGCAGAGCACAGAGATTCACTGATCAGAGCGTCACGAAATGTCACAAAAGAAGAGTGTTTTTGGTTGCCAGGGCAAGACAACCCTGCACAGATTACCCAAAAAAAAAAAAAAAACAGCATTAAGGAATGGAGTTTATTTTTACAGAGCATCAACGGGAGTTGGTGCTTGGTTTTTTACAAACAAGGCCCAGTTTGACGACGGATTTGCACATAGTTTATTTCTTAAGGATGATGCAATCCCAACGAAAAAGGGTCACGATCGTGTGTTGGAACCGCATGCGGTGAGTAAAACTGCTTCAAATATCTCTGCCTCCATGTTAGTGCGTCCCCTCCCATGCCAGAGACCCGGGTTCAAGCCCGCTCGGAGGAGTCGTTGCTGCTTGGCTGCTCTCCGTTCAGTTTTCAGCCTCGGGATCTGATTCTGGATCATAAATATACGCTGAATCTGACTGTTAGCCATGGTTTTGTTTTGATGATGTTTTTTTTTCCCTCATGGTAATGTCACAGCTTCCAAACGCTCTCAACGCAAAAGCCTACTGGCGCTCGTGATTCTTTAGCTCCACCCACAGTCACGCCTCCAGTCGGTCATGTTTTTTCCGGGAAAAAAATCGGTACAGACTATCTTTCTCTTATGAATATAATAAAACTAAAGACTTTTTGGAGATATAAGGATGCAGTACTACTCTATAGGTACTCAAGATTAACAGGAAATTGAGTGAAAACGAGCATTTCACCCATCCCCCCCCCCTTTAAATTAGTCTCTTAGACCTTATACGATATGAAAGCTGATCTGTGTGACTGGCATGACCAAAGTGACTGAGAATTACATTTTTTCCTGTTGTAAGTATGATGAAATCAATCGTAAAAGCACTTACAGTTAAAGCTGATGTGCGTAATTTTTTTTCAAATGTTAAAATACTTCCTCCTATTGCAGTTTAATATGCAGAGCCAGCTATAAGGAAGCTAATTTGTCAAGCTGAATTCCCAAATTGAAAAGTGTCCAACCACAAGAACACAGAGGCAACAGCGATTAAACCAATGATGTTAGTTTGAGCGGTGGGCTAATCGTTTTACCGACCAATGGCAGACGGGGAAGGGGGTCACAAAAACACATTCGGAAAAACAAACATCCAGTTTTTTTGTTTCATTTGGTGCTGCAAGAAACTCCACACTTCATCTGTGCAATGTCTCATATTTTACAGTAGAGATCAGATTTAACCGTAACTGACATATTCTCTGACAAGTGAACACATCACAAGCACTTTTGGAAACACATGAATTTAAAGGATTACTACTAAACCTTAGCCTTCAGTGTTCTCAAACATTTGGACAAGCAAAAGAGTATTTTTCTTGTGAGGAATGCCTTGAAATGAACCCGGACACGCTCTTGGAAAGGGGTGACGCTCGGTATTTGAATGCTTTCTCATCTTCTTTCTTTCACAGTCCTTTTTAAGTCCTCAAGGACATTTACACAATTTAAAGCCAGAGAGTTTTTCTCCCTTGCAGAACACTTAATAAAGAGGTAAATTTATGTGGCAATACATATATTTATGAGTTGCTATAGGGCTTACTTGATATCCCCTACAACTCAGATTGATGCTGCACTACACGTCCTTGTACAGTAAGTAGATCAAGCATTACTTTTTGGGAATATAAAGACCCTTCCTCATAAATAAGTAGGAGTTGTATGGTTCTGTGCCCTATAGATATCTACTTTATTAAAAGCTTTTAAGCATACTAAAAGGAAATTACCATTACAGTCCTTGTCAGTGTTCAAAGGGCTCCTTTGCTGCCTACATATATTACTCTGACTGACTACATAATGAAGTACTTCGAATAAAATGTATAAAGTGTCTCAGAACATCATCTGCAATAGTAAGCATTAATCAGTTGAGACCACCAGCTGTAAAAATAGATTAAGCTATAACCAGGCCCACGTGGGATCTGCACCCGCAGAAGAAGATATGGGGAGAATTCATTCATCCACCAATCACAGTGTTCTGCCCTTGCATGTTCAGTTATTTAATATTTCGGGTAATTCGATTATGACTACAGTTTTAAAGCTATTCTGCATAATTCTACATATTTGACATCAGAAAATCAGCCATGACATATATACTATCATTCAAAAGTTTGGGGTAAGAAAGATTTTTTTATTTTTTTTGTACCAAGTCTCCTATGCTCACAAAAGTATGGAGCCAAAAGAGTCTCAATAAAGATAAATGCACACACTACATTCACATATGCACACATAGGATTCATTCATGCACACACATGATTCATAAATACACACACAGGATACACAAATGCGCACAAAATTCAAAAATGCACACAAAAAATTTTAAAAGCACAGAAGATTCACAAATGCTTACAAAATTGAGAAATGCACACAAATTTCAGAAATACACACACAATTCAGAAATGCAAACAACATTTACAAATGCACTGAAGATTCACAAATGCACAGGACAAGATTCAGAAATGTATTTCTGATGCACACACACATATATCTTGATTTACAAACTGCTTGCGGTCTGTGAACTTCATTGCATTTGTGTGTGAATTTTGAGACTCCCCTGACTTGGCTCTGACACACAAATGCCTTTTTTTAAACAGGGAATGATCTGCAACCAATCAGATATCTCCCTTGTGTTAGCCAATCACAAGAATGCACCCCACGTGGGGGATAGTTTACTTATAAGCCAATCAGCGAACACTCGCTTTCCTCAGCGAACAAATCACTTTCCTCATGCAGCGAACGACTCACTTTCCTCAGCGAATGAATCACTTACCTCACGCAGCCGCAGACTCACTTTGCGCAGCCGGACACCCACTTTGTGCAGCGAAAGACTCACTTTCCTCATTGAACGATTCACTTTCCTCACGAGTCACGCAGCGAACGAATCACTTTCCTCACGCAGCGAGCGACTCACTTTCCTCAATAAACGATTCACTTTCCTCACGCAGCAAAGTTGAGCGAATGATTCACTTTCCTCACGCAGCGATCAACTCAGTTTCCTCAGCGAACGACTCACTTTCCTCAGCGAATGATTCACTTTCCTCACGCAGCGATCAACTCAGTTTCCTCAGCGAACGACTCACTTTCCTCACGCAGCCGGCGACTCACTTTGCGCAGCCAGAGAGTCACTTTCCTCTTACAGCAGACCACTGACTCTCTCTTCATGTAGGGACTGAATATTATAATTAAAGTGACTTCTATATTGCATCCAAAAGAATATTTAGATATATTTAAATATTCAAAAAGGTGTAATTTCTTTTTTTTTCTTTTACTTTCATTAAAATATTTCAATAAAATGAAATAATTGCCTATTGCAAATTTAGGAATCCATGGTTAACTTTTTTTCTGCAGTCACTGGGCTATATGTATTGAGACATTTTTTTATTTATATTTTGTAAAAAATAATAAAAAATAAACCTGAATTGTAATCTAAACATCTGTATTTTCATACAATTTCATAGATAAGTAGGCTATAATATGCCACACCACAGGCATATCAAGCTGCGTGAACAGGGTTTATGTGATTGGCTTATAAGTAAACAATCCCCCACCTGGTTGGCTAAAACAAGGGATATATCTGATTGGTTGCTGATCATTGCCGGTTTAAAAAAAAAAAGCATTTGTGTGTCAAGCCAAGTCAGGGGAGTCTCAAAATTCACACACAAATGCAGTGAAGATCACAGACCGCAAGCAGTTTGTAAATCAAGATAAATGTGTGTGTGCATCAGAAATACATTTCTGAATCTTGTCCTGTGCATTTGTGAATCTTCAGTGCATTTGTAAATGTTGTTTGCATTTCTGAATTGTGTGTGTATTTCTGAATTTTGTGTGCATTCCTGAATTCTGTATGCATTTATGAATCTTCTGCGCTTTTAAAATTTTGTGTGTGTATTTGTAAATTTTGTGCGCATTTGTGTATCCTGTGTGTATTTATGAATCATGTGTGTGCATGAATGAATCCTGTGTGTGCATATGTTGAATGTAGTGTGTGCATTTATCTTTATTGAGACTCTTTTGGCTCCATACAAAAGGTGTATTTATTAAATATAAAAAATACATTAAAAACAGTAATATTGTGAACAATTCTGATGATTTAAAATAACTGCTTTATTTTAATATTTTACAATTTTTTTGTTGTTGTTATGCAAAGCTGACTTTCCAGCATCATTCCTCCAGTATTCAGTGTCACATGAACCTTCAGAAATCATTATAATTTGCTGATTTGCTGCTCAAGAAACATTTCTTAATATTATCAATGTTGAAAACAGTTGTGCTGCTTAATATATTGTGGAGACTGTGATGAATTTTAGATAATAATAAAATTCAAAAGAACAACATTTTTGCAATGGACCCTTTTTAACATAATTTTTTTTACTGTCACTTGCTGAAAAAAGTAACAGTCTGTCTGGGAAAATTGATTAAAAATCATTACTTCTGCAAACCATTTTATTTTGGTGATGCTATCGGCACAGAAAATTTCAACCTTAAAGTTACCTTTAAAATAATCTTGCTTGCATCATTTAGCGACCTTAAACATATCAGGCTAACTAATCTAGTGTTGAAATGTTAGCACTATAAACTCCCCATTTAAGCTATAAATTATGATGCATGTGCAAAGTACCGTTAAATAACTTTTCACCCTGATTTGTGTTAAATCATCTCCTTCACACCGCATACATACATTAAACGTGTGAATCAAGCTGAATAAGATATTCATTGGCACCCTGGAGCTTCATGTGCTATATGTCAAGCACACAAAGCTTCTGCGAATAAAGCATCACCCGGCGCATATCTTGCGAGTCTTAGCAGCATGACTCTTGACAAGACACATTCTGCATACTCTCACATGGTTTTCTTTGCTTTTTTGAAAGGCTTACCTGGTATAAAGCTCCCCTGGACAACATCTTTGTATGCCCACCAACCATCGTGCAGCTTTGATGACACTGGCTGTGCTGCGGGAAAAGAAGAGATCCACACATCATTCACCCACTGCTCTTTGAAAATACAGTCACACCTGTAATAGACCCCAGCTCCCCGCCGAGAGATGTTTCTGCTGTCAAATGAGACGATGAAGTTGTCTGCTTCAAGGCACAGTTAAAAAGTCTTTTTTGAGGCAAAACTTGATGGATTTGACAAAAAAAAAAAAAAAACAGCATGCAAATTTATAAAGTCAATATTTGCCTAGCACCGCTTAATTGCAAGCAAATAAAGCACATTTGTGTGATGACGACAGATGCATCCTGGATGCTCTGCTCTGGGCCTTGACGGCAGGAAAGTAGGTCACAGAGGCAGCAGACTCCAGCATTCTGAATTCACTCGGTTATCTCACATCACTATTCCCCTCACCTCTCTCCCTCTGGCTTCAAACTGCGGCTTGCATCATATCCACTGCCAAGTCAAGCACTCAGGGCTGCTCTTTAATACACCACCACGGCTCTGCTCTCAAGCCAGGTCGCTTTGATGTGCCCGTCTTGAACATATCGGCATCTGTATCTGAGATATGAGGAGCTTGTGCACTTTCACTTATGTGAATCGTAGGAAGCCGCTATTTCTGAGGCTACAGTCTGCTGTATCTAAGCACCGAAGGCCGTGGATTTGCTGTAAGTGCAGGTGCTGAGATTCATACGCTGGGAGATTTGTGAAATGCTGACACTTGAATGGAGCCCCGCTATACCAGTGTATCCTGTCTGTTGTGTGTGGCTCCCAGTGCAATACAGAGTTGAACCTAAAAGGGCTTGTATGTTATTTTACACCACACGTTTCTGACATGCATGGATCACTTTGATATTATTGGCTGGAATGAGGAAAATAAACCTCATGCTTTTAAGCAGGTAGCATCTTTTTTCTCTCGCTCTCTCCTCCTCACAGCCGTCGTCCCCTTTGTACTAGCTTGACCTCAGATCACACGTCAACTTCCTTTCAGACATATTACCAGCTTTTCTGTAGAAACCCTTCATGCACAGATCCAGCTCTTTGAAGATCTAACTTGTGTTTGTGTTTCACAGATGCCCATCCCCTGGAGAAAGGATGATGTCAAACTCTGGACTGCCAAAACAAACTGGGTAACTCAATAGTGCAGAAGAACAGAAGAAACTCACAGACTCTAGATGAGCTTTACTCTGAGGCTTACGACTCACTGACAACATCTTTACATTGATTTTTTTTTTTTATATTCTCGTCTAGTATTTTTTTCTTTGCCTTTTTTCCCCCTTTTATATTTCTAAGCAATGAAATGCATTTTCTTGTGATGTTTAATATCACTTTAAGATGTTTGCACTCATCGGAGAACGATTATCTGAGAAGAGAAACACCAAAGATGAAAAGAATTGAGAACTAGTTGATAGCTGATGGTTTGCCGATATCCCGGTTTCAGACCTGTTTGCTGATTTTAAAGCATTTGGACACTTTTTTTTACTGAATAGACAAGTAGATCCTGTGGACCACCTGAAGACCAGCTTGGCCAATCTGTAAAACCATCTCAAACAATGCTAAAGATTTGCAATCTGGTTTAAGATAATATTTTTCCAATCCCTGGTTATTCTTTTGGTGTTTTTTTTTTTTTTTTTTTTTTTTTTTTAGCAAAGAATACAAAAAAAAAAAAAAAAAAACACATGCAGGAAATGAAACTTATGGTGATCTTTTGCCCCCCTCTCTCCAAATCCCTGCAGTTACATTTAAAATCTTTTCATTTTTGAGATGACCACTCTGCTGCATGGGAGCTAAACCCAGCCCAAACTAGCTGGTTGGTCCTATCTAGTCTCAGCCTGGTCAAACTGACTGGTTTGAGTACTTTTCAGACCAGCTAGACGAACAGAAGACCACTTTGGTTAGACTGGGAGACCATGATAACAGCAAAAGCCTGCATTAACCAGATACAACTAGTCAGTCGGTGAACAATGGCTTCAGACAGTAAATTTTATGAGAACAAGATTAATTAGTCTATCTGTTTAGCTTTGGATGTTTCTGCATTATGCCAGCATAATGAAGATGCCGCTATATTAACCACAGAGCTGTCAACAGTTAAACATCTTAAGCGTCCTGAGAGAGAGTTTTCATATGTGAACACACAGTTTACCTTCTACAATGATGACATTAATGTTGAGAATCAGAATGAAGTCCCAAACGTGCGGCATTCTTCATTTAGTCCATCAGGTAATTAACTTGATAACACTTGGTCAAAGTCTGAAGCGTCATTCCCCGCGAGCTACGCCGACTCGCGCGCTCCCGTCACTCTCAAATATGAAGAACATCGTCTTCTCCAAAAGACGCGACCCACCGCGCAGATTCACTCAGAAATGTACCACACCAAACACCACCACCTGCCAGTTCAGAGCGTAGAAACTTGCATCTCCAGACGCAGACCTCTCGGCTGGTATCGCGAAAACTAGATTAGACCAAAGCGGCGGCTTTTATTTATCCTTGTTTGTGCGATTAGGTTAGTCGTGGACGGCGTTACCTGACGGAGCGCGCGGAGCCGAGGTTTGGCGCGTGCTAATCCCCCTGCAGGCGGGGCTCGCGCTCCCGTGACGCTCGCTTGAGAATGCGGTTTGTTTTGAAATCTATTAAAAACTCTAATGCAATTACTTTCCCGCTGGTCTGAGGCTTAACAGGATTAGAAATGATCACATTCCTGTTCATTACTTACAAAATTAGTAACAGGAGCGCGCATTTAGGACAAAACACGCAACCATCGTCTTTTATTAAGCCATCACTTTATTTATTTATTTAGCCTAATACCTAACGCAGAGTTGAGAGCTAATTAATGCACACAGCCTTTACATTAAGCTGCGTTAATTGACAAGTCTGTTAACACTTGAGCACAGGACTTATTTGCACCAAATGAATGTTTATGTTAGACATGTAAACAACATCCACTTATAAAAACATTTTAAATACAAATATAAATCACTGGAGTATAAACATACCCACAAAATCATGACAAATTTCATAGTTACATTTAAAACTGACATAATCCCCAACAAGATCTAAAACTTGACTGTAAAATGAACAAAATCAGGGCATGTAACACACATATATGTCCACCTCACTAAAGGAGGCTGAATTTGAAATTAGGCACTGTCC
This sequence comes from Carassius auratus, assembly GCF_003368295.1. Classification (NCBI taxonomy): domain Eukaryota; kingdom Metazoa; phylum Chordata; class Actinopteri; order Cypriniformes; family Cyprinidae; genus Carassius; species Carassius auratus. The sequence goes on along the minus strand of NW_020528894.1, from coordinate 268,549 downwards.
CAATTGCATAGGCGAGGAGTATTTGTGTCTGTTTGCTGTCCTGCACTGAATGATTCACATTCATATGTTGAGTCTTTTTTACACATGAACGTGACCTGATGCAAGATAAAAATATATAAAGCAAGAACCGAATGAGAGGGATAGTGACTCATGACTGGCCAACAGATTTGACCATTATTAGAAAGTCGAAGAGAAAATACAGTGCTATTTTCAGTTACAGGGCACATAACATACAAGTCCTCACATAGACAAAAGCGAAAGAACGAAAACCAAACAACACAGACCTAAACAACAAGGATGACCCACTAGAAAAGTGGATGACAATTTTATACTGATTTCAAATTCACAAATCATTAGTTTTGTACATCCATTATTATGAATTTCACACTTAAGCGTTTGGCTGTATTCATCTTGTTTGGTCAACGAATATACATTTTTGTTAAATCTGAAAATAAAATGACTTGACAGAATCAAAATGTGTTGAAAACTACATGCCAATATGTTTTGCACTGTAGGCTACACTATAAAAATAATTTTTCGAAGTTATAAAAAAATTAATGTAAAAGATTACTGGAGTACACCTTAAAAATACTATTTATGACTTTTTTTTACTTTAAAATGTCATGTTTAATTTAATTCATTACTTGCCATTTCTTTGTACTTTGACAAAACAAACAATTTCACTCAGAAATTGCTAGGAAATTGTACGTGTAAGCCATTGTTTTTCAGCAGAAATGAATTACATTACATTTTAGCTGAATCACTTCCAGCTTGTTGCATGTTGTTTTCTTGCAATCATAATCAAATAATTTTACTCAATAAAAAAATAAAATGTAACATTTAATGAAAAAATATTTATAGCAAATATACAGTAAAAACTCATTGCTATTCTCTTAAAAAGAAAGGTTACTATAGCGGGTTTTGCTGTGATTCCATATAAGAACTATTTGGATTCCCCAGAGAAATTTTCAGTAGAACCCTCTTAAAAAAAAAAAAAATTTCTTAGAGTGAAGAACTTTTAAAATAACATTCTTCCACTATAAAGAATCATTTGTGCACTGGAAGGATTCCGTGGATGTTAAAGGTTCTTCATGGAACCATAGATGCCAACGAAGAACCTTCCTTTTTAAGAGCATGAATATAAAAATGGATCCTTTCCTTTGTGGTGGGTGACAGTTAAAATGTTGGCAGGCCAAACACAAATCTGAACTACTGAGCCAGCAGGGAAAATCCTTATCATTGAGCCCGTCAGCATACATAATACATGTATTCTTTTGAAAAACTGTAACCAAAATAAACACCAATACAGTATGTAATCTCACACATAGTCTTCAGGACAATCAGTTCATGTTTGAGAGTTTTGAATGAACATTTTCAATTATATCTGATACCCAGAAGTTGTTCAAATCAAATCAGGTATTGTTTGGGTAAAGTCCATTCCACTGTTTAAAAGAGACAATGTAAGAGTGCTTTCATCAGTAGTACTGTGTCTTTTCAGTCCAGCTTGTGATCCAGTGTTTCTTATTTTTTGTGGTGTCCACTATTAAAAAGCCCTGGTTTACCTGGTACTGTTCCTTCTTGTAAATCCTCATGCCTTGGTATGTTGGCATAGTTTGAAAGTGGGCAGCCCGCTTAAAAAAGCCACTCTGTGAGAAAACATAAGAATTAAGAAGCGTATTGTGAGCAAGCATCCTGCCACATTATTTTAGCAGGATTATTATAGTGACACGGTAAGCAGCATGTGTTCAAAGAAGCTTTGAGAAATCCGAGAGCTTCAAATGAAGTCATTTTATGAGATTACAAGATGAACATTAAATACTGAGAGAAAGCATTCTTTAAACTCAAGTGAAATTATGAAGAGAGCAAATTATTAAAAAATAGAGCAAGCGTGTAAAAATGCATTATAAGTTCAGCTGCAGATTGTGAGGGGGTGAAAAGAAAGCTTGTTATCTCTGTAAGAAAAGATGTGATCAGAAGGAGTTTGTTGCCTCAGTTGAAAGCAAGCCCCAAACTACCAAAAAGAAAAGAACATGGTAACACAGAAGGAAGTTATTAGTCTTGTCAAAGCAAGAAAAGACATTCAGAAGTAAAGCAATATACAGTTGATTTTTTAAAACATCATTCTATCTCAAAGATAACAGCATCACAAGCCTGAGGACATAACAAAGAGTCTCACATATCAATTTGTTTCAGGAAAAAAACAACAACCTCTAGTGTTTTTGAGAGCAATGATGAGAGTTTGAAAGCAGACGAGGCAAGCGTTGTGTCTCAAAAGGGAAGAGGAAAGACAGTATTAGCGGAGCTTGCATGGAATATATTATTGTTAATTAAGCCGAGTGTTTTAGCTAGAGAGCTGTTGGAGGTGGCACCTACGGATTCGCTATTTGTGTCACAGCAAATCTCAGTCCTCCTCTGTAAGGCGGTCATTTTCAGATGGCTGTGTTTTCAACTCTGCTTTCTGGGCCTTGGCCTCATAAAGCTCTCTGGTGTTTGCCCTCTTGAAGAAACCGCACTGGGAACAGGATTCAGATAGGAGCGATCAAACAAAACGCAAGGCATGGCTGGAGGAATTGATCTAGTCTTGAATCACCTGCTTTTGGTACAAGTGAATTTTGATATAAAATATATCCATGTGCAGCATCTATCGACACCATAAAACATTCAACATAAAAAATATATGTCATTTGACTGCAAAAAAAATTGATTTGGGAAGTGAAAAGAATGAATTACACATCATTTATGCTTAAATACTATATTCTATTCAACAAAAAATACACATACTTCCACAATAAAATGGCTTATATATATATATATATATATATATATATATATATATATATATATATATATATATATATATATTATTATTATTATAATTTTTTTATAAAAAAATATTTTTAAAATTTTGTTTGTTTAATTAATACATGCTTACAGCATAATTTTATTGTATTTTATTTTGTTGTGTGTTACCTGGATGGTGATCTTTGTCTGAACACGGTTCACTGTTTTTATATGTTCAGTTGCTTTTGTAAAAGCTTAAATAATGAATTATAATTCATTATGTGGCCTACTATTTTAATAATGTTGGTGGGTATCAACATTTTATCAGTTAACAGAATATATAGTTATGATCGGTAAGCTTACAGGCACCAAAGTTCCATTATGAATGTATGAAATGTTGCCTCACAGAAAAAGATGATTAAAATGCGTAGCAGTGTGTGGTGTTGTTTCTCTCAAGGTGCAGGTAAAAAAAGAAACTTCACACTTTGTTTATGGTGTCAAAGCATTTGTCAAAGTTGTTAATTGTGTCCTTCCATCTAGAACAACACGCAGATGTGTGAACAAAAGGAAAGTGTGGAGCAGTGAAGTACAAAAGGATCCTCACCTTCCACAGTAAAATGACAATCAGTCCCAACAGAATCACTCCTGCCAACGCAGACACTATGATTATCCACAGAGGAACTTCATACCGAAGCTCTCCCCCCTCTGCAGGGTCTATAGCTACTGTAAACTAAACACAGAAAAGATGTTTGCCGTCATTAATCTCTAATGCACCAGAAAACATATACGGGAAATTGCCTCATTTTAATAATTATTTGATTTTCCCTCACTTATGCTAAATGTATGCAAGAGAGAGTTCCAGATAGAAGAGGAAACTCAGAGATGTTGTGTTTGTACCTCACGGGTGTTATTGCTCATCCTGATGCTTGGTTTGTCTGTTTTTAGACTCAGTGTGGCTCTACCGGTCACAAATACTCCTGCACCCTTGTAGTCCTGTAAAAAGAGAGCTGCAAAAATGTTATTTTCTGAACTTCAGAATGGGCATCATACAGCACTGCACAACTGGGATGTTTCTAGTGAACGATTCATTCACTGCATCTGTCACGTGGCAAATGACCAAAAGACTTAGGAGGTCAACTAATTATTTGTGCTTCTCGTAATTCTGTTTCATTAAAATGATTTCCTAGTTCACAATATGATAAAAGACTGTTAATGTGAGCTGAATGCGGATTAGTTCTTTTTGTTGAACAAGAGTGTGAGTAAAATTATCAGTTTTTCCCACCGTTATATTGGACACACTCAGCTCAGGACACAGAGTACTCTACTAATCAGCTGATCAACTGATAGCGCTGGGTTAAATAAGGGGAACGTCTGAAATGTGCAGTGCTGGTGAGGCTACAGGTACAGATTGAAAACTCCTACAGTGCTACGTTTCTCAAAAATACTGTACCTAAATCGCTCATAGAGACCCGGGGTACTAATAAGGGGCTTTCGCACCATGTAATTCTAGGAACTAGCCAGCAGGGGAACCATGGACCGTTTTCTTGGTTGCATTTGGACTTCGAAGCGATAATGGAGAAGCAATGTAAATGCACAATTTATGTGAATGAAAGAGCGTGAAAATTGTACTAAATCTCCAGTGACAACTTGAAGTGTTACATATCATCAAGGCTGGGAAAAGAACATAACACTGCAGACAACAGATAAATGCCATTATCACTGTTTTTAATGTTCGTGGAGTAAATATTTTTACAATGCTCATTAAAAATGCCGGGTAGCCGGTGTTTCATATGCGTTTGGCCAATCACTCTTAACTTACATCACAGGTAGTGCCTATAGAACTTGTTTTAGACTCTACTCTAATTTAGTTCCCACAAACTGAGTTCCTAGAAATGAAACGTTCCTAGTTCCTGCAGTGTGAACACACCAAAAAGCGGGAACTTCTGCCAACAGTTTCTAGGAACTATGAAAAGATTCCTCCGGTGTGAAAGCCCCTATTGTTTCTGTAGTATGGCCTGCAGCTGGTTTCCTTTCCTTTAAAAAAAGTATTCAGTAAATATCTGACAAAGTATTAAAGTGCTGCTAGAAAAATATTTAAATAAGGCATTCTTAATATAGAACATTCTTAATATATTTTACAAATTAGATCATTTTAAATTTTCACATACTTCAGCCCCCAAGAAATATTTGGAAGAACCCACAGTTAGAAATGTTTAAATGTCACAAATACAAATTATTAATCTTCAAACCAAATGATATATATGTTAAAGAATATACAAAGCAATTAAAAATAAAGTCAGGTTTTAGATGTATTCAAAATAAGTGGAACGTTTCCAAAGTTAATGTGAAGAAATACATATGACTTCATACATCCTCTAAAATAACATTGCGACCAATTAAATAAAAGTAATGGCTTACAAAAGTTAAGGTGGCTCTGAGAAAAAGTCTAGCATCATTTGTTTGCAGATGCCCTTGCTTCTAATGCAAGGTTTAAATGTTCAAATACTTTTTGGGGCCACTGTATGAACTTTAAGCCAAAGTATATTGCAAATTTTGAAGTACTGCACCTAGTGTAACAAAATGAAACCACTTAAACCCTCATAAACTTGGAAGAAATGTCACAAAGCAAGTGTGGGATTTATCCTTGAGAGCCTGGCATGCAACAAGCCTGCAGTAATGAGATGAGGAAGTGAAGTTTGAATTGAAAGTGGAGCTCTGACCTCAAGCATCGTGCTGTTCCATACGCGTGCTCGGACCGTGAGATTGGCCGAGGTGTCCATGCCCAGCAAGGGGCAGGTGAAGGTCTGACAGAGGGCCCTACCTGAGTCACAGTCCTGAGATTGAAAGAGAATGAGTGTGACAGCCAAAACACTATACATTTTGTCTTTTTCTAATCTCTGTTGCATACTACAAAGTATCAGAGGAGACATGCCAGTATCATCCAGTTGCCTAGCAACAAAACAATGGTTGAGGAGACCGATATACTCACCAGGTTGGCAGGTTTCCTCTGGGCTTGCATCTTCGGGAGGGTCTGTTCAGACTTTAAGTAGCTCACGTCTCTTTTCCTCCTTCTAGTCTTGCGCTCTGACACCTAATCCACAGGAGGTAACACGTCCGTCACATTAACAAGCTCATTATATTAAGTGCATGGCAATAAAATGCTGCAGGGATGATGTCTTTTCAAAAACCTGAAAATGAGTTAGCATATTAGCAGCTAGCGCTCCTTGGTTTCCGAAGTCAATGGGTTTTTCAAATGGGATTTTGGTTAAAAGCCTAAAATAAGATCAGTGGTTAACAAACTCTCAAGATATTATGTTTTGTTCTACAACATAAAATACATCAGTAATACGCTCTTGTGAGTTTTTTTAAAAGCTTTTATGCATCTTGACAAATTCGGTTGCTAACATATGGCTAAACTGAATTACGGAGGTTTTAGGGCACATGATCACATCATCACACTGAACAGGAAACACTTGGTTTATAATTGTGCTATTCTAACTTATATTTTTAGATAAAAAATGTTTCATTGTTTGTATAAAGCCTACGTTTAGTTTTTGACTTCTGGCAGTTGTTTTTTGGCTTCATAAAACAAATGTTTGCAAAGATCATCATTTTGTAAGAATCAAAAATGTGTGTTGGTCACAGAGTTTATTTTCTAATCCAAAAAAAAAAAAATGTTGTCGAGCGATCCAGGGAGATACTAACTTCCAAGTTGGCCAACAGAAATATGTAATTCCTGCAGCACTCTACTGGATTACTTTCCACTACATTATGGTTTTATATGCCATATTAATATGCCTAAATCACCTTGAATTAGAATATTTTGATTGACTTGCTTAGTATAACGTTAAACGTTTCTGTCTTAGTTCATTCTTTTTTGAGTTTTTGGATTTATTTGTAGAGCATCTAGACCTCCTAAGCACATGTCAAACTGACTTATAGGCACAGAGAGATAGATAGTCTCCAAACCACCCTCTATTTCATATTAGAAGATGGCCTTTTTCTGAAATAATTCCCACTCGGCTTTGTACACTGAACTAGACTGCAGTGCTAGCTGTGGGTAATATAGTTCTGGGAAAGGAGGAGGTCCCAGTCCCAGCATGATTTCTTCTGCTGCTTCTCACAACGATTCAAAGGCTGTATTGTGCTAAACTGCTCTGTCATCAACACCATGATGCAGAAAAACAATCAGTGACAATCAAACATCTAAGCACTTACATCCAGATTAAGGGGGTTTACAACGTTATTTTCAGGGACACAGAATGGCTTGGAGGTTCCCGTCATCTGAATCTCTGACAGATAAAGCAGCCACTTCTGATTAGCTACAGCATAAGGCCACTGAAAGACCACTTCCAGATACCCCAGATTTCCCAGAGGTTTTTCAGAAAGAGACACCTGCAGACAAAACAATAAACAAAACAATTACTTTGAGTAATTGCAAACTGATTGTGTCAAGAAAACTGATTATGCCTACTGACTTACGTAGTAAAGAACTTTAATTTTTATATTTTTTTTAAACCTAAAACGAGTCACCTAGCACCACAGCTAGGACAAGAACAGGTATCACACATAGGGCACATCACAATTAACAATGACCAAATTGCCAAACAATTTTACATTCTGGCAAAATGGTGCCTAGTTTGTGTGTAATTCATATTCTCATATATCTAACCTTTACATTTTCGTACATTCTACTTATGCCTCAATGACGATTAAAGGGATAATTCACCCAAAAATGGAAATTCTGTCATTATTACTCACCCTCACGTAATTCCCATAAGACCTTTGTTCATCTTTGGAAAACAAATAATTTTTTGATGAAATCTGAGAGTTGACTGACCCTCCATAGACAGCAATGAAACTGATGCATTTAAGGGTGTACTCACACTAGGCACGGTTGCCATGAACCGGGCCCGAGTACGATTGTCCCCCCTCACCACTCCCCCTCTGGCCTGCACTCACATATAGGGTTTCAGCATTCGTGCCGGAGCACGCTTACGTCATTATGGTGCGACGGTTTCGGGATAAACAGGAAGAGCGGCGCTCTCTGAACACAATGGAGTGCATCGTTCTGTTTTCTTTGTGGATAATTTTGTGTTGTTTGGTCCACAGCCTGTTGTTAAAGGGGGGGTGAAATGCTATTTCATGCATACTGAGTTTTTTACGCTGTTAAAGAGTTGGATTCCCATGCTAAACATGGACAAAGTTTCAAAAATTAAGTTGTACGTTTGAAGTAGTATTTCTGTTCCAAAAATACTCCTTCCGGTTTGTCACAAGTTTCGGAAAGTTTTTTTCAAGTATGGCTCTGTGTGACGTTAGATGGAGCGGAATTTCCTTATATGGGTCCTAAGGGCGCGTCTGGCGGAAGAGCGCGCGCTCCCGTATAGCAGAGCAGAGAGAGGCTGTGCACAGACAATAACTCATCACAGCGAGAGCGTCGCGAAATGTCACAAAAGAAGTGTGTTTTTGGTTGCCAGGGCAAGACAACCCTGCACAGATTACCAAAAGAGAAACAGCATTAAGGGACCAGTGGATGGAGTTTATTTTTACAGAGCATCAACAGAGTTGTGCAAGTGTTTGTGTTTGTTCCCCTGCATTTCGAAGATGCTTGTTTTACAAACAAGGCCCAGGTTGACGCTGGATTTGCACATCGTTTATTTCTTAAGGATAATGCAGTCCCAACGAAAAAGGGTCACGATCGTGTGTTGGAACCACAGGCGGTGAGTAAAACTGCTTCAAATATCTCTGTGTTATTAACTTAGCTATCAGCGCGTAAGCACATCAAGTAAACAACATGCGATGTTGTCATCAAACTGCACTTTCCACATGTACAGCTTAAAAAAAAAAAAAAGACGACAAAGTGGAACTTAGTCATTTTCCAAAACCGCTAAGCAAATATATACAGTTTCAGTACATACCACATAGAGAAGCCTTTGCTGATGCTGCTCTTGTTAAATTTCAGCCTCTGGATCTGTGTCACAGCTTCCAGACGCGCTCAACACAAAATCCTACTCGAGCTCGTGATTCTTTAGCTCCGCCCACACGTCATGCCTCAAGGCGCTCGTGTTTTTCCGGGAAAAATCGGTACAGACTATCTTTCTCTTATGAATATAATAAAACTAAAGACTTTTTGGAGTTATGAAGGATGCAGTACTACACTATAGGTACTCAAGATTAACAGGATATTGAGTGAAAACAAGCATTTCACCCCCCCTTTAAACAGATGTGTCGCCTTAGTGGCGCGAAAATTTTCACGTAATCGTGCTGCTCGTATGAGGATGTTTGCAATGTAAAAGGCTGAAGTGCAGCAAGGACTTTGCAGTTTTTAGTTTTTATGCGTTTTGCACCTCAGCCGTAGACCAAAGCGACCCTTTCCCTGCCATGTTGGTTTTGGAACGTCGCAAAACCGTGATGCAAAGCGTCCTTTTCCGTGCTCCGGCACGGTTAGCGCTCACACTGCATGCGAACCGCGCCCGAGTCCAACTGAACCGTGCCCTGGCCCACCTCTTCCAAGCGGGCCAGGGCCGGCTAATCGAGCCGCGCCCGGGCACGATTCAGAGCACTCACACTAGTCAAACGAACCGCGCTTTGGTGGTCAAACGCACTCGGGCACGGTTCAAACTGGCAGTGTGAGTACACCCTTCCGCTTGGAAGAGGTGGGCCAGGGCACGGTATTGTTTCTTTATGGTGTGGACAGACAAACTGTCCAACACTGGAGACTTGACACATCACAGCTAGTTAGAAATGTAGGCTGTAAAAAACATCTTACCGTCAAGTTGAATTCCACTGGGCTTCCAATGTCACTGGTACTTTTCATGGCTGATTCTGCTTTCACTTTCCCACTGAATTCTGTGTTAAACTGGTTTGAAAGGCTACAAGAAAAATAGAAATGTTCTGATTAATTTATTTGCAAAATGATTTGATTTTAATGTCAGACAAAAAAGAAAGTGAAATGTCTATAATACTGAAGTGTAACATGAGTCATTATTATGTTGGCTTGGCAACAATGTTATGCTATTTAAACTTCTTCTTCTTCTTCTTTTTCTTCTTATTATTTTTCTGACAGAAATTCTGAACGCTACTCCTCCTAGGGCTTTAAAGCCACAAGCCCCAAACTCGGCAGACACCTGCGGGATAGAGCGGTGCTGGTTGCTATATCTTTTCAGACTGATCAGACTTAAAGTTTTTTTTTATATTAATTTTTAAATGTAAAAATACATTACCCATAGACTTACATTATCTGAGAAAAATTGCGCCCCTAGTTGCAATACCCGAGATTAAGGGAGGAGTCGGGTTTCGTTTCACTTTTAAACCGGTTAAAAATACCGAGTAAATAATACAATTTCCCTCAAACTGACAAGCTAAACCAACATATCTAATTATTACAGGGGTCAGGGCTCATTAATAATTTATTTCTGGGCAGAGAGCAGTCAGAAAGATGAGAGAAGAATCAAGGCTGGTCAGCTCAGGCACTGTCTCCACGGAGCTCACAACAACAAGCGAATTCATTCTTATTTAAGACCTTTTTTAAACGGCGATAGCACGCAATCCACACGTTAGAACACACCAAGAGCTAAAATCAGATGTTTCTGAACTGTTTAAAGTAATAACATGATATATTCGCGGCAGCGCAACTGCCCGCGAGCTCGCGATGTATTTCTCTGAACACTTGAAGAGAATTTACAGCCTGTCACATTAAAACACTGCAGCGAAACGGCACAAAACAATTAGAAGAATACATTATACACATGAAAATGAGTGTTTATATGTGATTGTGAGATTTTATCTGTCAGGCTGAACCTCACATCAATTGCTATCCATCGTCACAATGGTAAAGTCATTTATATATATTTTTTAAGAGCTTCTTAAAATAAATATTCCTGCGAATGCACACAATCCACCCATTAGAACACACTAAGAGAAAAATCCAGGGGTTTTTGAGCCGTGTTTGTGTCCAAAATGCAATATTTGACATTGCAAAGGGAAAAAAAGTCACATGACAGCCGCATCCCTTAAGAAAATTAACCATGGTTTCACTACAAATAAAACCAAAAAACCATGGTTACTGTAGTTAAACCATGGTAACCACAAATTAACTATGGTTTTGCTATATTAACCATAGTTCAACCATGGTATTTGTAGTAAATCTGTGGTTTTACAAATGGCAGTCAATACGCCAAAAAACCATGGGTTACTACAGTTTTACTAGAATAAAACCATGGTTATTTTTCGTAAGGGATTTCGGGGCGAGATCAGACAAATAAATAGGCTACACATTTCATTCACACTGACAAGCTAAACCAACATATGTTATTATTACCGGGTAAGATATCTCATTAATAAATTATGTCTCTGACCAAAGAACAGAGAGAAAGACGAGAGAGAAATGATCACTTTATCAGCATTTTTTAAGAGCTTCCAAAAATAATATCACAGCCACCCATTAAAACACAAAAAGAGCAGAATTCAGGTGTTTTTGAGATGTTTATGTGTGCAAAATGAAATATAATTTGACAGCGTGATACAGCTTATGAATACTGGAAGGAAAAAAAATCACGACAGCCTTTTAACTCTGGAGTCGATGTTTTGAGTCATATTCTCCTGATAACCCCGACAATTAATTAAATTACACTTTCAGTTTTAATCGTACAGATAAGAGCAATACATCAATCGAAACATAATAACAACAAAACTTTGTGCACTTATAAAATAAAGATAACAAACAAGGTGTGCTGTCTTCAACCTTGTCTGCGCTGATCTTCATTTACAAACACGTCATTAAAATGAACTGTAACTCCATGAATACTCAACGAAGAGACATGAGAGAAAAGCGTTGAGATTTAAAGCGTTAAATACGTGTTGTTTACTCGTGAAAAATCAGCGTGTATTTAACGTGTATTTCACGTTTTAAATACACGTTATATACACGTGAAGTACACCTTAAAAATCAGTTTGAAGAGGTCAATGTCATTGGCTGCTGAGGACTTGGGTCAAACCACTTCTGTGAGCTTAGACAGGCAACCACCATTTAACATGCTATAGATCAGCTTATTCAGCCTTATTATTTAGTCTTTTTTCTTTTCTGTTTTGTATAGCCTATAGAAATAATATATTTAAGTTTCAGTTTTATGAAATATTTATTTTATAATAAATATGAATTAAAATTTTGTGGTGATAGTATAAAGTTTATAAAAGTTACAGTATTTTGTAATGAAACAGGACTTTTTGTTTAGCTCTTGACTCGCCGAAGTATACTATATATAGTGTCCCTTCTTTAATTTTTCAGTAATGTGTGATAACTTAAAATATGTTGTCAGTACTATTAAAATAAGATTACATTGAATGGTATTTAGGAGATTATGGTTTTTGCATGACTTATTTCGCATTCAACTAGACAACCCTGTCGTAGCTGTTATCATAGCCTAGGCTTTTTATTAAAAAAGAAAAAAGCAAGGGACCATGGAAAAAGACTGTTGCAGGTGTATTTTTTTATGGTATTATTATTTTATTTTTTTGCAGCGGGGCAACTCAAGAATGTTGGGCACACAAGTACTGTGGCTCTTTTGCCCCATGGCCAAGATGGCCAAGCCAACATCAAAGTTAGTTCACTAACTTTTAATTCTAGTTACATTCTGTAGCTTTGAAAAGCGGTAGAGAAAAGATCTGTTGAAATGCTCTAAGCCAAGGATAGAAATGGCACATAACTCACATAAAGAAGGGCTTTAGTTCGTAGTCCACCATCAGTACCCTCGACAGGGGCCGTAGATCATTCTGATCGCTCCGCCTGAGAAATAGTAGATGAAATCATCAGCCAGAGTCCAAATCTGATTCATACTCTTTGAACAAACCTCTTTTACAGACAATTGTTCTTTCCTATGCATATAAGCCATATGCTAGCGGTTAAATCTGCAGATCTGCATTCAGTGAATCACTGAATGCTTTTGACCCTGTTTTAATGAACTGGATTTCTTCCTGTGGGTGGGTTAATGATATTATTTCTATATACAGTTCTGCTCAACTTTACCTTCTCCTTACAGAATTGTGTTCCTGTAGCTCAATTGGTAGAGCATTGCGCTATCAAGTGCAAGGTTGGGGGTTCGATTCCCCGGGAACACATGATATGTAAAAATTGATAGCCTGAATGCACTATAAGTCACTTTGGATAAAAGCATCTGCTAAATGCATAAATTTAGAATTTGCCAGATGTTTATGTTTAAAAAGAAAAAAAAGAAACTTGAAAAATAAGACAGATTTGTATATAGTAGTTCCCAGAAGCTATATTTAATATAGTGACTGAAATTACACAGACTCATACAAATACAAGCTACATATAATGTTAAGAAAAAGGACATGTAAACCTTTGAACACCATAATTCAAGTGATTTTTTTGTATTTTGTATAATATATAAATACATTTTATTTAGCTTCTTTAGGGAATAGATTATCGAATAAGGTAACATTTCATTAGATTTTCTCTCTGTAATTTAAAAATGCTAATCATCTTAGAGATCCTGCACAGGTTATGTAACCGTCTGCACATAATATTTTATCTTCAGGATTCTGTGTCTTTAGAAGAGATATTGATTTTTTTGCACAGCATCTCTCCCCAAACGTTCAGTCTATTTATGAATCTGAAGAAAATCATGGAGATTTCTCATACGTTGAGAGCCGCAGTTCAGTCTGAATCTCCTGCATGCCTATTGTGATTCCTGTCGTTTCAAAGATGATCTCAAACTCCACCTGTGAATGACAGAAGTACCCACGAAAAATAAAGACATCCATCTTCAGATTCATTACATCTGCTTCTACAAATGCACTTCATTGCAACGCTGTTAATTAAATTCACCTCTTATTATTACATCCTGTATCCAATAAATAACCCTGAAGTCTCCCATTTAATATGGTTGTTGCAGTATGTCTGGTGTTAAATCCCAGGGTAAGTGTGCTTAAAACCTATGAATGTCAAGTCACTGATACCAATGAAGACTTACGCTCTGATGACTTTTGAAGGGGTCCCCCAGTGTACACAGAACCGCCCCATCAGACGGTTCACATATCAAGATCTACAAGAAACAAAAACAAGAACCAAACAAATTCAGTTTGCAGTATAAATTTACTTATGTACAAAATGTTGGGGTTTTCTAAGAAGTTCCTGAAAGTTCCTTATGCTCACAAAGGCTAGATATATTTTTATACTGTAAAACCAGCAATAATGTGAAATCATTTAAATCTAATGTAACTGTTTTTTATTTTCATTTATTTTAGTATATTGTAATTTATTTAAATGATGATAAAGCTTTTATTATTATTATTTTATTTTTTAGCATCATTACTTCAGTCTTCAGTGTGCACATGATCTTTTAGAAATCACCCTAATATGCTGATTTGCTGCTCAATTTTTAAAATCATCAATGTTGAAAACAGTTGTGCTGATTAATATTGTGACGAGTGGGGCAGGGCCGAGAGATGTGGGAACGAGCGAGGCCGGTAGAGTGATTGGAGATGAGCTACACCTGCGACCCACCACCGGTCTCGAGTCCCACGTAGGAGATGGAAGGATATAAAACTGGAGCGACGACCATGAAGGACGAGAGAGGACCAGGCCTGGGATTTTAGTTTATGTTTTGCTTTTTATTTATGCGCACCAGTCGTCCGTGAGGGGCTGGTGCGCTGTTTTATGTTTATTTTTGTCATTAAAGTTTCATTTTGATCACCTTCTTACCGATGATTATGGAGTTTTAATATTATTACAAATATTTTTGTGGAATCCGTGATACATTTTTTTTCAGGATTCTTTATTGAATAAAAAGTTCAACAGAACAGAATTTATTTGAAACAGAAATAGAAATATTCTGTAACATACAAATGTTACTTTTGATCAATTTAATGCAACCTTGTTGCACATCCATTAAATGAAATAAGCAATTTGTATGTAAGGAACACGTGTTGTAAATGTCTAAACTGATAACAGCAGTATCCTAAATAAATCCTAAATAGCCTCTTCACAAAATACTGCTTTGTTTAGTATACACTGCAAAAAGGAAAAAAAGGGTACAGTTGTTGCTTCAAGGAGCTATAATACAACTTTTGCCTATACAGAAACAAAAGATTAAGACTGCATATGCTTTGTTTTATGATTATATTAATTTATGAGAAACATTACCAGACATTATCAATTTAGGGTCTAGATCTGAGTCGTGGTCTGCTAATTGGTCATCTTTGATACAGACTATTACCTGAGAAACTGTCATGGACTGAACCGCAGAAGGAACTAAGATGACATTTCTGAGGACATCTATTGATCTTACCTTGGGGTTTACGCTGGAGAAGCTGAGCGAGGTGGGAAAGGTGACATTTAGAAAAGCACTGTAAGCATCTTCTGCTATCCTGTCCTGTGATGGGACATTGGACACATTCACCATCAACTTCAGCTTCTTCACATCAGTAGTGTAAAGGAAGATCTGCTGGCCATTCCTCCTGTAGAAACACATATTAGTAGTCCACATCACATCTATCACCATTTCCATTCAAGTCCAGTCCAGGTGATTGGATCATTGCTGAGGGTTCATGAGCAAAAATGGGTCATACTTGAAAGGACCTAAGAATTAAATTTGGTTAGATTCTTCCTTCGTAGCATGATGGGAAATATTCAATTAAAAATGTCTGCACTATTCAGTCATCTTTCCCTTTCACATGAAGAACGCTAGTGAGCTTACGTGGGAAACGGTGTGTTCTGCTCATCTGTGAATGCAGCCGTCATCTGAAGGTTGCTCTCACATTTGTTATCTGATCCACAGGCTTTCTGAATGTGAATCTAAAGAACGAGATGACATTGGTGCAAAAGAAGCGAGAATGTGAGCAGGTTCTGAAGGGCAATGAAAACATAATTTGTGTTTGAGCAAACATAATATGCCGTCAAATGTACCTCAGCTCTTTTAGGCTGAGCGTCTTTCTGGCTGATCACAGGAAAGGCATTGATGTCTTCTAGTTTCTGCCCGCTGGAGGGTACAGGCTCCACCAAAGACACGCTCAGCAAGAAAACTATCGGAGCAACCTTGTCTTGGATCGTCTTGGACTGTGAATACAATTAGCACAATCTGATCACAACCCAAATAACCCACTTAATAAATATGAGTCTTTCAGTCATAAAGAATAAAATGGCAATTGAAAGAATGGTCTTGTGTCTTACCACTAGCTTGAGTTTCAGAGAACGACAAACTTCAGAAGCAGCAACAGACATTTCGCCAGTGTGTTTGGAAACTTTGTCGTCAAGGAATTGAACACGAGGGCTCCGAGACGATTGCTGATCGGCTTCCACTGTATATTGAAAGGCTGAGGAAACAACAGATCTTTCTTACAGATACTTCGTGTCGGACCTGAAGTCTGACGGTCAGAATGTGGAACAGCACACTGAATCGTACATTTTGCATGACAATAATATCTAGAGAGTTTGCCTTTATATTTAGAGTAATAAAAGGAGATTCAGGACTTACTGATACTCTTCTGGGAACTGGCACTGGTAGTGCTGAATGTGTAGGACAAACAGACCTTTGCTTCAATACTGCAGGAGGAAAACAAAGCAGAATTGACTGATTTTGACATTACAAAAGATTTTCAAATACATAATCAGTATTACGATTAAAACTGTTGCGATTCAATTATGAAAACTAAAGATTTCAGCATTAAATTTAGATCTACTTTAATTATGCCAATGGTTTTTATTTACAGCCAGATTTTTTTGGACATGCAGTGATTAGTTTTTAAATTAGTCTATAAACAGTCAGTGTTGTCAACTGGTCCTATTGAGAGAGTCTGATCCATCTCAGATCCATCCATATTTTACATTTTGGGAAATAACTGACAGTTATTATATCATGAAAGTTGGAGTAAGATGTTGAAGGATTCATTACCAGTCATCACACTCCTCTGGTTTGATAACCTCCGGTGTCACAGTGAGATAACTCTTTAGGTGAATCACAGGACGTGCTCTTATAAGACCGAAATGAAAGAAAACAGAGTGAAATAAAGCTTTGCAGGTCTACAAAAAAGTACAATAATTTACAACTGTGATATAATAACTGTTTTATTAGTTTGTCTTGTACCTTGATGCTATAGAACTAAAATAACTAAAACAGTAAAATATTGTGACACGTTCAAATAACCTTAGCAAGACCACGCGGTCATCTAATGATCCAACCGCTATGTCTGGGTAACTGTTCCTGTCCACATCCACACCACCACTGATGGAATAACCAAACGTGTGGAATCCGCCACCGGGGATGTCTTTTCCATCAATGACCTGAGGAATTAATATCAGAGCAATGAACTGACTATCTACAAAACAATCATACAAACTGACAGTCAAATAATCAGTATTAACCTCTAAGAGTGTTAAACTTACACTGCAGTTTGTTTCAGTTTGAGGTAAGTACTATTTTTTAAAGGATTTAATACTTTTATTATTTTTATTTCAATACTTTTAATGCAAGGATGCATTGAAATGATTACATTTACAGTATAATGTTAAATGTTAAAATTGTATTTTCATTATTTTAACTGAATCATTCCTCCATCTTGAGAAAACCTCTTTAAAAGTAACAGCTCAAAAACATGGTGCATTACAAATCTCAAGCTGGTCGTGATGAAATGCTTATTAAATGGTTATTGGATGCTTATTATGATTATTAGAGTAATCTGCAGGCAGCGAAGACAAGATGTGTTTTTCTTTGAGTCTAATCAATGAGACTTCAGCAAGAACCCCATTTATTCATTCATTACTCACTTTTATTGATTTATTCATTCACATAAAGAGTTTCATTTTCTGCTTGAGAAAAAAATAACTTCTTAAGACTTTTAAGTGCTGCACTTAATTATTTTTAGTAATTGTACATCTTAACACACTAAATGCTTCTTTATATTTCCATCTCACCTGACTAGGTGTTTGGGAAATACCCAGTTTGCTGCCCATCCATATCGATACTCTGCCTGTACTATGATATGGAGCACCAACAGCAAAATCTGTTAAAGAACAGAGGATTGAGAAACGATCACTGGCAAATACTTCTCAGTAATGCCACAGGAAGGCAGCAGAGTAAAATATCCTTGACTGTTAACGCGCTGCTCAGATGAAGTGTTGCACACAAAAGCAAATTTTGCATATAGCCACAAATAACTACATGCATGTTATATTGTACAGAGTGCAAGCAAACAAACCCACAAACCTACCTTGAAAGCCATCCTGGTTAACATCACCAATAGCAACAACAGCCATGCCGAAAGCTGAGTCCTTTGGCCCAGTGAGCACCACGTCAGCTTTGTCACTAAAGGAGCCGCCCTGGTTCATATAGACATACACTGCCCCCCCTTTTCCATCGTTTCTCCGGTCGAAATAGAAAGGGGCTCCAACAATCAGATCCTTCCAACTACATGGATAATAATGAAGACAAGTTACATCTCCACTTTATTAGTGACCTCTAGTTGAGGGGAAACAAAAAGCCAAGAATTGTCTTTACCCATCATTGTTAAGGTCAACAATAGCAACGCTGCTGCCAAAATAGGACCCAACTTGTTCTCCCGTGACAGTGGCTTTTATTTTGACTTCTCCTTCAGGAGACCCTTTATGAACTTCACCCATCATCACAGATCCTCTGGCCTCATCTCTTGGAGCTCCTGTTACCACTGTTATTTTGTCTTTGCTCAACACACCTCGACCCACAGCTATAGAGTAACCTGAAGAGCAATCAGTCAACAATGACCCAGAGCAGTTTCCTATCTACATATTGACATAGTTGACAAAGGAAATGTAATATTAATTAATTAATTAAAAATAATTGTGTGTTTCGGGAAAAAGGTAAAACACAGGAATTCGTTATGTAAATCGGATAAAGGTCAGTCAACTGCTGACAACAAATGCTTTTAAATAAGAAAGCAACATAAATAGTACAACTGCATATAAATTAGGGCTGTCAATTAATTGTGAAATTTAATTGTCCAAAATAAAACTATGTGATTACATATGTGTGCGTATTGTTTCTTTTTATATACATATATAAATACACATACATATATATATATTTGTGTGTGTGTTTGTATATATATACACATATACATATATATATATATATATATATATATATATATATATATATATATATATATATATATATATATATAGACCGATATGGATATTCACACATGTACCACATTAATTCAACTTATTAGTTTAGGAAAAATAATGTGATTAAAATATCCCAACACAGTTCAGCCCGTTCTCATGAAAGTACAAACAGAAAATCGTGATACTGATACGCAGAAATGGACTTTGACATGATATGCACGTGTTTGACATGAATATAATACGCAATTTGTTGGCCTGGATAAACAAGTCAAGTCAAGTCACCTTTATTTATATAGCGCTTTAAACAAAATACATTGCGTCAAAGCAACTGAACAACATTCAGTAGGAAAACAGTGTGTCAATAATGTTAAATGACAGTTAAAGGCAGTTCTGGGTAACTGAAAAATGGGTAAACCTCACCTCACAATCCAAATCCTACCCACTGTGTATCATATGCACTTCAAAGTCCATTTCTACATTTAAATAGAACATAAAATCGAAAAACTTGTACTATTGATAAGCACTTTCATGAGATTGGGTAGTGCACTTAATGCACCTGCCCCGCCCCGCCCCCAGACCTGTACATCATCTTACATTTCATACAATAAATGTGAGTTATTGTCTTATATTTATATTATATGATAATTCTTATTCATAATTCTTATTCTTATTTATTAAATAATTTATCGTCGCCTACTGGCAGTTTTAATTTATTATTTAGAGTTTCATTTGATAAAAAAAAAAAAGAAGAAAAAAAAAAGTATATATATATATAGATAGATAGATAGATAGATAGATAGATAAATTATGTATATATTTATATATATTAATATATACATATGAATAAAAAACTAATTAAAGGGATAGTGCAAACAAAAAAAATTTATACATAAAATGAAATAAAAGATTCTTTCTGAAGCTATTTTTCATTATTTATATTTCATGCTTTTCTCATGTAACACAATAATGGCTTTAAATTATCTTTTGTGGCTAATTTCTCAGTCAAATTGGATTTGGCTGAGTAATTAATTAGATTTAAAAAAACATTATCGATTGACAGCCCTAAAACATGTATTACATATATATCATAAATACATGTATGTGTGTGTTTTTACATATGCATATAAATATATATGGTACATACAATTATATTACATATTTTGGCTGAGATGAATCGTGATAAATTGATTTGACAGCCCTGAACTAATAACCGTTTGATTGTTGCTGTTGTTTTGAAAACTGAGTAAATGCCAGAGAATCCAGAAAGCAAAGTTGTAGCACTGCCTCACCAATGTAAATATTCCGTCTGTCCAAGTCCCGAATCTTGTTCTTAATGTCATCATAATTATCTGCAGGGTTATGCCACTGTGAAATTGTGTTTCCTGCAAAATATTGAAAATGATTAGAGGGGAATTTAACATCATTCTTGCATGTAGAAACAAAATGATTACAAGTAAACAAATTCGCCTCACCTTGCCAGTCGAAGCATCCAGGTGCACCCAGGAAGATCTCGGTCTGAGTGATGGCAGCAGACATCCCAGCAAGACACATGCCTTCCCTCTCATGATTATTTGTGGGGTCACACACCTCCTTGTTTGACTGCCACTGATGGTCTGCCTGGTTATATTTTAAATCATTTCCACGAACATAGCACTTCCCAATCATCCGAAGGTTGGTTGACATTTTTCGTATATAACGATGGCCACAGGCCTAGTAAATAGAGCGATGAATACTATGTTAAGATGGTAGGAGGAATGCTTTTTATGCATGTATTATTTATAGACCCAACATAAGAGAGGTCATTATGATAAACTCACCAGGACACGTCCCCCTGGTTGACTCTGACTGGCTAACGACACACCTAGCCACATCCCATCCATCATATCATTTGCATGGTTTGGTATGCTATCAGGATCTGCATAAAACAAAGGAAAATACAGACATGTGGGACACAACAACAACAACAAATATCAATAGTAATAATACATGAATGAAAAAACAAACAAACAAAAAAACAAATTATTACTAATATTATTTATAGTTGTAAGGCATGTATTACGATCTATATAATTATAATAATAATACATATTATGCTATTATATTATTATAAATGACATATTTCTTAATACTTTAAATATTATTATGATTATTTTTTATACTATATTATTATTAATATTATTTATAAAGGGAGGAAATAAAGGCATGTAATTCACAAAAATCAATAGATAAATAAAAAAACATTTACCATTCATTTATTTAATTTATTTTTCTTTAATAAATTTCATAGATTTAATAATTTTTAATTCATCATTTTTTAATTTACTTTCTATTTTTCATACATTTCTATAAATTATATAAATGTAATATAACCCATCCTTTATTAAATATATGAAAGTAAATATATTCTCTCATATGTTTGTCATAACAACAACAACAATAGTATTTATAAATACTTTAAAAAGTGAAGCCACCCCCCCCCCCCCACACACACACACAAAAAAAAAAACGTATGTCTTGTATGAATTTCAGGAAAGTTACCTGAGCTGAGAAGGTTCAGTCTTTTGCAGTCTTTGGGGTCTATGGTGATTGGGCAGGCATACACATCTCCAGTCTCATTGGCTGACATTTGCGACTCTGCTTTCTCCTTCGGTGCTCCTACAAGAAGTCTGAAACATGTGTAAACTTGATTGAGCTCAAGTCTGTCTTGAAAAAGCATAAGGCCAAAATGCCAGGTATTGCTCATATTTTACCTTATCTTCAGAATTTATTGGACACTGTGTACATGTAATGTGAAACCCTTGTGCAACTCCTGCATGTGTGTAGGCTTGTGAATTTATTTGGACTGGAAGGACTTGTCAGAACCCATTACTTCCAGGACCCAGTTAAACATGGTACAGACAACATTGTTTAAAAAGCAACATGATTTTATCTATCTGCAGAACCCTGCTGGTAAAAGAGATTAACATAAAGCAACTGAAAACCACAAGAGATAGCGATCACATTTTACTCAAGTGTTCACTTTCAGACATTACGGTGAATGGATTTGCGCAATATGCTTCATGTGTTTCTCTTCCTCTCTTTCCACAGGAAAGCTATTATGATACATGCATTCTTTATCCCTTTCAGGGAAAATTGCTTACTCAAGCTCCACCTATGTAACCGATTTGATTTTGATCATAAAAATGAGGCAGCCGTAAAGATAAGAGTCAGGCCTAACATACCTACATCAGGCACAGATGAACAGATGTAATCCTCAAGAGCCATTGAGGAAGGTGAGCAGAATTAAAGCGGCATTTCATTAAACCCTAATCACAAAATCAATGGATTTTATTTCAATATTTGTGAGAGCACGACAGATATAATAATGACTAAAGCGGTGCTGCCTGCAAGCTCGATTCATTAATGTTTCATGATTTTTGGAGACACGCTCCCTAGTTGCGGTTTTATCCACCTTGCAGCCCGAGGCCTCATAAATATTCCACTCATGAGGGATGAGATCTCATCAGATCATGACTCGTGTCTAACGGGATTATGAATGGGCTTCAGTGGGCGATGCGGTCATTTCATCTTTAAAATTCTGTTTGGTGAATTTCAAGAGGAATGTATTATGTCTGACAGTCTAATCATTACAGGTTTCATTCCTAAACCAGAGAACTTGGGTTAGAAGTAACATATTTGCCACAGTGGGTGGTATTTTTTTTATTTTTTTATTTAGTGCCAGATCACTATGCAGAGACAGTTAGAAGTAAGCCATTTGTAATGCTGAGCTCACACAGATTTTAGCCCTGACTTCCACTCACCGACAGGTTTTGCATAGGGCTGGGGTAAACGATTATTTTTTAAACGATTAATCTAGCGATTATTTTTTCGATGCATCGATTAATCTAACGGTTCATTTTTTCAGACCGATTCGATTTCGATTATCTCCCCATTAACTGACTACTAACAATTTATACATGTTGATTTACATATCTGAATGAAAAAAACATGAATTCCTTAATATTGCAATATATGTTTATTGCTCTTAAAATTACAAAATAAAAGACTGACTAAGAATGCATTACTTTGCACTTGTATAGGGATAGCATTCAATAAAACCTCGAAGCCTTGAAAACACATAGCTTACTGAAACAAGCTTACTGAACACATAGGGCCTAGCTTACTGAAAAAAAGTTCTTCTTTCAGATGAAAATAACAACAACTTGATGTCTAGCATTCAATAAAAAAGGTCACCCAAAATACTTGTTTAGAGCAATTGAAAGAATACAGTAACCAATGTAAACTTGAAGGCTTTAATCTAATACAGAGAGTGCTTTTCCCAAAAAAAAAAAAAAAAAAAAAAAAAAAAATATTAACAGTGGGAGCCAGCAGCCTGTCATGGAGAAAAAAAATCTCTGAATGCTCCACGTGAAACTTTGGCGTTCCGCCCTTTTTCTATCATGTCTAATGATTTTGGTTAATATGCACGAGGGGGAGAGAGAGAGAGAGAGAGAGAGAGAGCAAGACAGCGCTTGTGTAGTTTGAAGACTGTGAGTGCGCGAGCGCGCGAGAAACTTTGGTGTTTCGCCCTTTTTCTATCGTTTTCATTGATTTTGATTAATATGCACAAGGGAGAGAGAGAGCAAGAAGCGCTCGTGTTGTTTGAAGACTGTTCAAGACTGTTGCGGGCAGCCGGGGCTCTCTCTCGTACGCGCCCTGTCAGGCGCAGCAGTCATTCTATTCTACATCACTCAGCGATCAAATAAGGCTTTGACAGCCGCCAAAAAAAAAGATCAATGCAGAAAACCCCCTGGATTGGTTATATAACGTTGGACAGAATGTTGATCCGGCCATCGCGTATATTCAGCACACACAAGGTAAACGTTTTGCAAACGAAAAAAACAGGTTGACGAATCTTTGCGCATATTTTGCGTCTACGTATTTTTTCATCGATGACCTCTACGCGTTGTCCCAGCCCGTTTGCAAAATCGCTGTGTGAAATGAGTTCGGACTGAAAAATACATCGACGATGACCTAAAGCCTATGAGAGAGCGAGACACGGGGCAGCCAGAAGTTCTGAGAGGAGTTATATGAAACATTATATGAAACAGAGGCAGTTCATGATCCCTTTAAGAAAATGGTAAAATAAAAAAAGTAAAGAATTGTGAGAAAATACACTGCATGTCAGATCTGTTCAGAAGAGGCAGCTCTTAAAGTCATAGGAGCCAAAATAACCTAACAAACCAGCTAATGTGATGTCTCTTAACCAAAGAACAAAAGAAAACAAGGGAATCAGTAACTTTTGTAGCTTTAAGGATTCATTTATATTTAATTTTCGAATTTACTGTTCACAATACATTATTATTTTTTTTATCAACTTACAGCACTCATTTCAACTTTTTTTGTCCATTTAGTGAAAGTCAGTGGGGTCTGTTTGGTTCCATTAAATTGACATGAAAATATATTTTAGAAAAAACAAAGTCATAGAGGATTTGAATGACATGGGTTTGAGTAATAATGTTTATTTTGGGTGAAAATCTCAACTGCATGCCTGTCATATAAACACAAATGCTACAGGTTAACATTTTTACTAAAATAAACTGGCCCAAGTGAACAACAAAGCACATTCTGAGGATTCCTTTGTGCTCGGAGTGACAACACTCCTTCCATTGCTGATTTGTTTTCATTTCTGTACTTGTTCATATGCATCACACACACATTGTGGTGAGGTAGACTGTGATGAGTCAATGGAGGGAGAGAGAGGGGGAAGACAAGGAGGGACAACGAAAGACATAAGGTGATGTGAAAGACGTCCCTCCCTCTCCCAATGATCGTGCCCCTCAAACCACCATCACAAACAATCAGTCATGTGACTCCAAATGTGCTTTCAGCAAGGACAAGACAGGATATGAGAAAGTCAAGAGAAGGTGAATGAACAAGAAGAATGTCAGACTCTTTCTTGTTGCTGCATGTCCACCACCTTTTACGGGGGTTGTTGCTCATTTTATATGCAAAAGGGCCTTTACTTCTGCTTAAGTCTTAAAGGTGCGGAAGCAACAAAATGATCTATTTGATTCTAAGCAGAAGTGAGAGGGTGCTCATTAAAATAGTGATTGAAGACCAAATTATAATATATGTGGTGCAAAAAAAAAAAGTGTGATTATCTTTATAAATAGACAACATGGTATAAGTCTGACTTCTAACATAGAACATCTGCAGAGAAGTGTAATTTGTTTGTATAGAGAATCATACTTCCAGTGCATTACGCCTGAGCTTGTTTATGCTTAAACAGTCACATGACAAGGATTTTACCACTACAATTATCTTCAGGTCTGGTGGTGAGCGGCACATACCTCAGGCAAGTTTATGAACCACAAGCTGGTTGGGGCTTCGCATTCACTGGTGCTTCATTTCATCAAAGCTGCTCTGTTTGAGAGCCTATGACTCAACCCGAATAGATTAATTTAATCTTTTCCACAGCATTAGTCTTCATTTTGCTTTTCAGTCAGATGGAAACATCCTGCAGCATGTTTGAACTGCAAATCACACTGAGATTTCACTTTTTTTTATTTCCTGGTCTAATGAATCTTTTGAAGATATATACACTGACATTTGCCATTTTCCTTAAGAAGTTTAGAAGCTGGAATACTTTAATAGAAGGACTCTTTTAGTTTTTAAAAACCTTTCCTGCCCTATTTAAACCTCTTTTTGATTCACATGATGATTGTGAATGTTTTTGACTTAGTTAAAAAACAGCTATAAGTCAGATCACAGGGTTCACCACTTCCTATAACCTGCTGAAGAAGGTGTGTTTATCAGCTTCGACTGTTTCACTGAATTCATATCAGTTCCAGAGTTCACATGTTGCACCTTTGTTTGATATGTGTGCCACCAAGCTGTTCTAAAGGCCAGAACTTTCACTAAATAGTCCTTATAGAAAAAGTTCAGGCAGGTGAAATTCACGTACCTCAACTCCCACATTGCTATGAATGGGAAAGCAACCAAAACAGAATCAGCAGTATGCTGCACAATAAATAACATGCCCATGCCTAGCTCATTACACCTTCAAGTGAGTGGGTGAGCAGAGATCATCATATTGAGGCATTATATTTGTTTCAAAACTTCATGAAGTCAACTAAGACACCTTCTCTAGGTAGCACTGCATGTCCTTTGTAGAGAAGTCAGTAAAATAATGCACTGCACTCAGTGCAAAAAACAAATCCATCATGGTGGATAAGAAAAAAAATGCAACAAACAAAACTGAAAAACATCAATAAAACAGTTGAGTCTCATTGAAATTGATTATTTTACCCCAAAATTTAAATGTATGTGATATGTATTAGTATTTGACTCTTAGTTTAGCAAATATGCTAACATTGTGTGATTTGCTATTTGTTTACAAACTGTTCACAATGCACATTATCATTCAAAAGGGGAAAGTTTTTTACTTTTTAATCAGTACAAATTAAAATAACCAAAAGTGACAGTAAAGACACTTTTTATATAGAATATCACAATCATTTCTTAAGGATCATGTGACACTGAAGCCAAGGTCATGACATTTTAAAATATACTAAAATAGAAAACCGTTATTTAAAATTGTACTAATATTGCACAACATTGCTGTTTTTACTGTACAAATAAATGCAGCCCAAGTATGCTTAAGAGACATTTTTCCAAAACATCACGAATCTTACCAACCCTAAACTTTCCAAAACCATTCCTTCCTTGTGTTCATGGTGTGTGTGTGTGTGTGTGAGCGTGTGTGTTCATTGCTGTGTGTGTGCACTTTGGATGAGATAAATGCAGAGCACTAATACAGAGTATGGGTCACCACACTTGGCCAAATGTCTAATAACTTTCACTTTATAATTTATCACACACACATTTAAGTCTTTCTTTACAGGAACCGCAAGAATCAGAGCTGCTACGGTCACTAAACTGACAATCGCCCTGCAACTAGAACATTCACAAGGTGACAAATCTCATTCCTGACACTCCAGCTGTTACAGATTAATGGATAATATCTAATCCAAAATCCCAGGATGCTCCACACGCACAGCAAGTCATTATCCCTCCATGCTTTTCAGCCCAGAGGTGAGACAAACCTACTCTACCTCAGCTGAAAGTGGTTTATGACGTGCTGTCTAGACCACTCAATGATCTCAAAGTTGTTGGAGCCCAAAGTTTTCACAGTGCCTACCCTACTCCATTGACACCTCAAGCACCACAATGACATTTTTAACTTATACTCAGACGTAACATTGTTTTGTTGATTAGTACTGGACTTTTAAAGACTTATCACAATTCACCCGTAGACAAGATGCAAGACTTGATGGACGGGCCTGCCCTGTTCACCATTGCCATTAACGATAACAATTAACGAGTGCAGTCAGTGTGTTCGATAGATTGTAATGTAGTTTAACAACATATAGGATGTTCAGCTGATGAAACATCTTTCTTAAAAAAAAAAAGTATTCAATAGACAACAACTCCATAAAACAATTTTGAAAGTTGCGAGTTGGGAACATAGCATGAGCTGACAACAGTGTGTGCCATTTTAAAGACACTAGGCATATTTAGTGTATTTTAGTGTGTTTAGTGCATTTAGTGTGTTTTGCTTCATGTGAAAGAGCACTTAATACCAATTCAGGCAAAGCTTTAAATACCCGTTAATCTGAGTTTAATCCATTTCACTGTGTTAAAGTGAATATAATTGCAACTTTGTTTACATTTACATTTATTCATTTAGCTGACGCTTTTATCCAAAGCGACTTACAGTTGCTACGGTATATATATTTTAGACAGACAGGTAATTTGTCTAACACCTAGTCATGACCCAGATCACCTCAGATGCTAACAGAGCAGATACCACACGCTAAAACAGACAGGAAGTCACACAGGAAATCCACATCATGTCTAGCTTAATTTTACACTAGACCCTGAAAACTCACCTACTGACAAAATCCAGAGTGCAACAGTTTTCACAGGGCCAGAACACTGTGATTACAAAATACATAAATTGAATATAATTATAGAGCTGTTAGTAGCACCCCTCTAATTTGAATGGCAAAGCAACACGTCAGTGAGCTAGTGTACTAACTGCAAGCTATCTAAAATGACTTTGCAGTTCTTGGAAATGTGAAAGAATTACTTGTTAAATGGCACATAGATTTATATTTCTCATTCATTAATTTCCATATGTGAATAATACCTGAATAAAAGCAGAACACTCACAGAGAACTACAAACTATGCAAGTTCTGTGTCTAGTTTTGAGTGATGGGAAAGAACAGTAACAGAGGAACTAGCTCAGAGAATGGTGAGAGACAGTGCTATTTCCTCAACAGCATATTACAACAAACAGTCTCTGTGGTCATTTTACACAAAACAGCACATCAGCTGATCAGACCAATGATATGACATATATCTACTCGTTAATCATTCAAATAAAAATGTTTTATTAAGTATTATATACTACTATTACATACAGTATGCTATGGTTTAAACATTTGGGGCTGTAAGGCTTTTTAATGCTTTTGAAAGATGTTTTATTTTTGTTTTATTTTCATGTGTTTTACAATGTAATTTATTCCCGTGATAGCAAACTAGAATTATGAGCAGCTTTTTCTCCAGTGTCTTCTTCAGTGCCACATGATGTTTCAGAAATCCTTCTAATATGCTGAATGTATGATCGGGAAAATTTCTTATTATTATCCATTTTCAAAACTTTTGCTTAATAGCAGTTTTTTTTTTCAGGATTCTAAGATTTTACAGCATTTATTTAACATTTTTTAGAGTCTTTACAGTTGCTTGAAAGAATGTATTTATTTATATTTATAATTTTACCACAAATATTTGAACGGTGGAGTGAGTATATTTTCAGCCATTATTCAGCACCAGCCATTGAGGTCAATAATGGTCAACAAACTAAAATAAACCATAAGACCATAAGACCATAGTTTCACATTTGTAGCATATTTTGTGAGAAGTTGAGGTGAGGAGCCAAGAGCGGCCGGTTTATTAAGAATGGGAAGCAAAACAGGGAAACACACAAAGAATCCGAGAGAATCAGATCAGTTTTATAAATTTGTAGACATTGTTAATGAAACATTTGTGTAACTTAAAGAGGAAATCTAATGCTATTTTATGCTTTTGTATTTACACTGCTAAAGCGTTGGATTCCATCATAAACATGGCCAAAGTCTCAAAAAATTAACTGGATGCATGACAGCGTATTTCTGTGCCAAAGATACTACGTCAGGGCTTTTTACAGAAAGTTTTTTGGAGTCTGGCCCTGTATGACATCATAAAAGTCAGATTTCCCTAAATGGGCACTTTCCCGGAGGAGTGCGTGCATATCAACCCGAGCAAGTGCACAAATGAGGATTAGAGCCTGTAGAAAAAGTTATAACGCTTTGACTTGGATAACTCGTTAAATCCATCAATTCAAAGAGATAGAAAATAATGAGTTGGTGTCCCACATATTTAATGGCTGCTACACGACAACGCGCTCTTCTCATACATCAGAGATTAACTCTTTCTTGGCTTACAAATAAAGACAAAATAATAACAAGGGGCAGAGTAAACTTATTCATACTGGTTCTCACGTAGTCCTTCTCTTAAAGACTGATCGCTTAATTTATAGCAAACACTATGACGCAGAAGGACTACGTCAGAACCACTATGGATGATAAATTTTCTCTGCCGCCCTTTAATGTGGTGCATGCAAAATACATAGTTTTGGCCGTTACAAAGTCTCCATCCACAAACAGATATACTGTACATCGTCTGCAGATATAAGGTATTCCATGGCACTTTACGAGTAATCTGAACAGCCTATATGTGCAATATATGAGCCCTCACTAACTAAGTTTAATTCTACAGTTATGTTAAAATGCATCTCTTTCTTGCTCTCTCTCATGCACCTGCAAGGTCTAAGACACAAAACAGTTATGCTATGACAAGAACAAGGAGTCTCTCTCTTGCTCCACCCATGCACGATAATATCGTGTATCGTCGATCTCACGGGCTGACGATATGACGATTAGAAAAATGATCATATCGCCCAACAATACCACGAAATCAACAATGTCACCAAAGAAGTATGTTTTTGGTTGTGTGGTAAAGATAACCTTGTTCAGCTTCCCAGAAAACCTAGCATTAAGGTATGAGTGGATGCAGTTTGTTTCTCTCGGCCAGCAATGGATTTGTGCAAGAGTGTTTGTTTGTTCATGACATTTCAGTGATGAATGTTTTATAAACAAGTTAACAAATTTTTTAAATCAATACGGTTTTTGTTACAGCTTGCAGACAATCACTATACAAAAGCTTTGCATGCTTGTAACTCTTTAGCTCTGCCCACAAGCATCTATCTTCAGTATTCATCTGATAAAACAAAATACTATTCAGAGATATGAAGGATGCGGTTCTACTCTATAGGTACTCTAGATTCACATGAGATTGACAGCAACTGTGTGTGTGTTACGTCCACTTAAGGAACATTTAAGTAGTAGTTAATAGTCTCTTATTGGCCAAGGCTTCTATAAAACAAACAGAACAAGCCCTGCAAATTAATAAAAGAACACATAAACAGACACTCCATATTTAAAGGTATCTGATGACATGTTAAATGCACTCAATAAATTAGGTACACTTTCTATAAAACATTAGCTTTAATAAGCTGTTTAACGCTTTTTCATAGATATATGTTAAACACGTCTGTACAGGAGCTGATGAGCTGATGATCAGATGAGAGAGAGAGAGACAGAGAGAGAGAGAGATGCAGAACATGGGACGCGAGGAACAGAATTAAAGTCATTTTACAACATTGATTTTGAAACTTGTGATTCTATTAGAATCGTTCGAAGACAGATATGCGATTCATATATGAATAGATTTTCATATATTCTCTTCCTCTACTCCAAAGCAGCGTGACATGGCCCAGCCTCCTATGTTGCATGTTTTTGGGGACGGGGTTTATCAGGGGTTTGTGACATCACAAACCTGGGAAATAACTTGTTGTAGTCCCTAAGAGACTACAGCAATGTAGGCATGAAACTGACATAATTTTAAAAGACATCTCCATTTGCATTGAACTTTCAGCATCGTAATTTTGTAGATACTGCTACAAAAAAACAACAACACAGTAAAAAAAAAACTAAGCAATATAAAAGGGCACTGTGCACCACCCACACTGACTATGTGTTTTCTCACATCATCACCACACAGGCTTTAAACATTTTTTAAACATTTGCTGCTGTTGTTCAGCCAGTAACTAGATCTCAGTCATGAGAGTTTTATCTTGTGAATTTGCAGAGAATTTACAGTAAGTATGATGAGAAGTTGTCTGTGGTCATGAAGACTTGAGAACCTTCAGCACATCGGCAGCACTATCTAATGCCATCACAGGAAGGAAACAAGTTTTAGTCTATGAGAGTGTGTGAGAGAGATGACCAAAGATCACAGAAACACAGGACGTCCTTGTGTGCCACTGGCCCAGTGCTCTATGGCTTCGACAAGATAATGAATGTCTAGCCAGTTTAATTAATATCATCATGACTAATCTTGTCTCTCAAGTTGTCGGCGCAGATAAGATCAGGAGGTCCTCTGAACAGTTTATGTGTACATAAAGCATAAATCAGGAGCAGGGACATTTTTTCTCAACATGAAAAGCACAAAACAAACACAAACTACAATTTACAACAGCAGCTTCCTAAACAACTTAGGAGTTTTCTTCAAAATGCAGGGAAGCAGATAACTGCAGTGCTCTTCCACTGAGGTTCAATCAGGAAGTCACCAGGAAATGTATTTAGCAACACAGACAGCCTCACATTAGCTTGGGACGACTCCTCTAGCACAATGACAAGGGCAGACGCAAACACTGAATCTGTTTTTCTTTTGCATGAACTTAGTTGCATGATATATGACAAACAGCAAGCATTCACAGACCCCTAAGAGATATGAGCCAGACCAGACACCACTACTCTTGTGGTACAGTTTCCTACATCTGATAATAATGAAAAGACATGTCTTATGATTAATTTAGTCTGCTTTATGTATACTCCATTCATTCTATGTCTGCAGTGTGTCCAGTACAGTCAAAACAAAGTGTTATCAGATCAAATCAAATCAAATTTCATTATCTCCATTGTGTTTGCAGAAATGACACATGAAACATGTCATAGTAGTGGTTTCATGGTGTATATAGCTTTAGGCCTTTACACATATATAAGGCCGTAATGTGTTTTTAACAGGTTTATAATAATGCTACCTTGTTGCTTCATCATGTGCTGAGGACCTGCATTGAAAAGTCAGGGTGTTTTGTTATGGCACGGTAAAGCTGTCAACAATTAACATGCTTCAGGAGTACCTCAGTTTTAAATTATTAAAACTTTAAAGTATTATGCTGGAGCAATCTGAAAACCAACTGCAAATTGTTATTTTGCGCTGTAATGGTCATATTTACTGGTTATACGCTCAAATGCTATTTCTCAATTAAAGTTGGGCTGTGTGTTGTGAAGGGCATCATATCCATTCATTATCAAAGAAAACAGCCTGCGTGAGTCAATGCAGTTACGCAGCTGGCTTTCAGTGTGAAATCTGTGGATCTCTAATTTCCTGGAAAGAAAAAAACAGCATTGTGTGCAAACCACAGACTGTATTAACATTGTGTTCAAACCAGTATCTACCTGCGTTATCATCCACACTCAAGATTCTCTGCAAAGCTGGTGTTTTTTTCTACGGCTATCTTTATGTCCCACTATAAAATAAATATATACATAGATAATATGATATTGTTGTTGAGCTCAGTCATCTTGCATACTAGTGACTTACTCTTTACTAGATTTTGCCTTAGGCTCCAATTCGTTTAGTTCGAATCATAAATAAGTGAACTACAAAGCAAAATCTACTGCTTCAGTCAGGAGCAAATGGTCCTCAGAAGAACTGACAGACTATTGTAAATGATCAGTTGGTTTATAGTAGGGGTGCTCCGATCACGATCGGCTGATCCTTATGCGCATCTCATCAGTAAAGCCGGTTTTCTAATCAGCCGCTAATTCCATCAGGTGCGTGATTTCACATAGAGCAGCTGTTACTACACAGAGCCGTTGTTAATAGAGAAGATGCGCAAATCCACTTCATTTTCAGCGTTTTTTGGCGCATCTTCTCAGTTAACAACGCCTCTGTGTAGTAACAGCTGCTCTATGTGAAATCACGCACCTGATGGAATTAACCGCTGATTAGAAAACCGGCTTTACTGACGAAATGCGCATTAATGATCGGCCGATCGTGATCGGAGCACCCCTAGTTTATAGAGATTTTTCACTGCGGCAGGGGGTGAGGGGTCAATGTGTACAGCTCAGAAGGCCTTAAGCAACTCTAGTTATTGTGCTTTGTTTATTCAGTTTCTATTTCCATTTCACAGCTGTTGTGCCTGACTCTTTAGCCAGCTGGACTTTTATTCGTCACTTTTGGTATTAAATCTCACACCCATTTGGACTACATCCCTTTAGTTCCTGCAGTAATGATGTCACTAAAACAGTTTTTTGACTAACCTCCGGCCACATAAAAAAGGGGGCGTGGCCTTGTTGTGTTTCGTCGGAAAGAGGAAGAGTTGCGTTTGTGTTTGTCGCCATGTCGTCGAAACTAGTCCAGTCATCTTTGTTTGGGCTCCCCAGGGACACTGTACTTAGAGATCAATGGTTACAATTTATGTTTAACTCGGTTCCAGAAAATTATAATCCACATGAAAAACTATGTGCAGCACATTTTGCTGTGGACAGCGAGCTTCCTCAATCTCAATAAGTTTAATGCCAGATTCGCACAAAGATTATTCCTGAAAGATGGAGCAGTTCCCTCTTTGTCTGGAGAAGGCGTTGTTTATGGACCACAACCGGTAAGTGTATTTTATTATTTAAGTTGGTGCATTTAACAGTTTCTGTAACTTACTACACAAAGGGCAATGCTGTTTAGCTTTGTTAACTAGATTTTAGGGCTGTGCAAAAAAACGAATGCGATTTTCATGTGCATCTCATCAGTAAAAACGCTCCTGTGATTATAAGTACATCTCCAGCACATGCTCCTGCCCACTTGCTTCTTAAAACTAGCCCAATCGTGTTTCCAGGAGGGCCGCGTGCTCTAAGCTGCTGTCAAATCACAACACAGGAACCGCTGGTCCAATCAGAAGTCGTTATGTATTTCTGAAGGAAGGACTTTATAGAACAAGGGAGTCATCAGTCCGTTTTTATGACAGTGAAAACAGCGGTATACAGATAGGTGAATTGTGTGAAAAATACTGTTTTTTTTTACACGCAAAACATGAACATGTTATATTGCACACTGTAAACACAATCAAATCTTCAAAAAAAGCACGAAGAATGGGACCTTTAATCATAAACCTGAATTAATCAAGTTAATTCAGCACCACTTTTAGCAGCTTAGTCGTTGTGAAAGTGAAACCGTAACGATGCATAGTGCATAAAGCCACATTACAATGACATGTTTGCGGCAACAAGCAGCTGTTAGAAAACATATAGATGAAGGATTTTTTAGAAGCAAGGATAAAATAACATTTAGTGTACTCACCCTAACAAAACGATAGCTGAAATGTGGCATGTTGTTCACTTAAATAAGTTTAATTTTACCATATCCAAAAACTCGCTTACTCTGCTGTTACTTAACAGTAAATGCACTTGAATTGAATTGAATAGTACGTGGAGACACGCTTTTAATCAAAGATTTACTTACTTTTAATGCGGCTTATTTCTAAATGTACAGAGATACATGCTTTCATATGTCATTTAGTTATGATTATATCATTTATTCACTATATTATTTATTATTAATGTCTCATTTCACTTTGGCTCTAGTTTTTTATTTATTCCAGTTAATATGAAAAGATTAATGTAGAGTGGATTATAGAGATTAATAAATATACAGACTAAATCCTTTTCACTGAACGTGTTAAAATAAGTTGAAGAAGTTGTGGGAAGTGTGGTTGTGGTTACACCGTGGTGCTGTAGTTTATTGCCTAAGTTTAGCTTTTCAGTTCTGGCACTTTTATTTAGGCGACAAAGTTTATAAACGTTATATTATTTTGTGAAGATTATCTTGATGCACAAAAAATCTAAGTTTCTTGAAGTATGATATGGAATAAACCTTGACACAAGACATGATGATGGTTTAAAGGTGTAGTCTTGAAGCTATCTGTCACTGTAAAAAGCTCTGAACAATTACACCGCCTTATTTTATATTTATTTGCACTTTTTGTACCATGGGCGTAGGTTTAGAGGGGGGGGGGGGGGGCGCTAGGTACTAGTCCCTATCAATATTTTGAGATGACAAATTTGTCCCCACCAATATTTAGCAAGCTCCTTTGAACTGCTATTTGGATCTTTGCACTGCTATTTGGATCGATTCTATCGGCCAGGACGACGACAGTACAAGAAACGCCGTAATTTGATTGGCGGCGGGGTATCTGACAGGCTACACGCGCGGGCCGGGACTACTTTTGTGCTTGCACTAGCAGCGAGCGGGTGGTTTGTGTGTGCGCGCATGTTGACGATGCCGAAGGTAAGTTACAAGGGCTGTCTCTCTGCCACATACAAAGGCCAGAGCACCGGCGGCGCCAGGGGGGGTCTTGGGGGGTCTCAAGACCCTGCCAAAAAATGCCTTGACCCCCCATTTGACCCCCCAGCCTCTTCCTGATTAAAAAATATATATTCGGGATACAGATCCAAAAATGTTTCTCTTCAAACTACGCAGAACAATAATAAATAATAATTATTTCGACATTTATTCATACACTGAACCGAGAACCGTTTCTGTCGGATGCGTCCGATTCGAGAACCGATGAGCTGATGATAACTGCGCATGCGTGATTCAGCGCGAAGCAGACTGACACAGAGCGCATCTGAACCGAACTGATTCTTTTAGTGATTGATTCTGAACTGATTCTGTGCTAATGTTATAAGCGCGGGTAAACCAAAGGCTTGAATGAAGGGCAATCATCGCCAATGACGGCATTACATCGAGCGCAAAAGAACCGGTGAACCATTTTTTTTTTTCAGCTGGTTTATTTGATCGAATTGTCCGAAAGAACCGGTTCACTTGAGCACCTGCTCCTTTGCCCCTTAAGTGCCCTTTTGTCAAAGCAAAATTTCCTCAAATTTTTTTTGTAATAACATAAACTTTTGTGAATGCCTGCCCACGCCCAATCATAATATTAGTACAATTTATTAATAATAATTTAGCCGTAAATAAAATGACCAACATGATGACAGTTCACCTGACTACGACCTCATCCAACCGGGAAGATTCCTCATGCTGCACGCGCATTTTTTAATTGCTAGAGGATATTTTCAACATCGTGGCAGCTGGTAAGTGGTGTTTCATTCTCAGCGAAGTGATTTTGGTGTTTATTTACTTATTATTATTTTACAAGAACGATGTGATGTGAGAACATGCAGATACGTTGTTTATATTGCTGTGTGTAGGCTGTAGTGTAGAAGTAACACAAGCGTGTTGTTTGAGGGAGAAAAGTTTCACAGGCATCGAGGGGTCTGGTCTTTTTTATGTTATTTGAATAAACTTTTATTATATTACAGTATTTATTTATTTTTAACACGTAAAAATAATTATCACAACACTGGTAAGGCTTATTCAGATTTTCTCATTCTCTGAATTATCATTATAAAAATAAAAACAATTCAGAAATGAATTAAAATATAATTATATTTTAAATGTGATGCAAATATTTTTTCTACAAAAGCAACAGTGTTTACAACAGCAAGACCACTTTAGCCTGTAAACTCAATAATATCTATCTGGAAATAAATGTAAAAATATCAATGTCAATAAAAATGCATAATATACCTGACATGAAAGTGCAGTGTGAAGGATATGAATAACAAATGTAGCCTGTCATTTGTTTACATTGCAAAGGTGTTTTTGTTGTTTAGTAGCAGAAATATGCAGTTATTAGCCATGTCCACTGTATGTTTTGTTGGTTTTCATGAGACCCCCCTTGAAAAGACCAGGAACCCCCATTGCCCCCCCAATCAAAATTGTCTGGAGCCGCCACTGGGCCAGAGTAAAAACATTTTAATATTCCGGGTTTTTTTTTGTTTTTTTTTTGCCCCTTTTTGTACTTTGTAGATGCCACCCGAGAAGAAGAAAGGGGACATAAGAAGCTTTTTCATAAAGCAGAGTCAGAGTGTGAGTAGGCAAAATAACTAGCTAGCCACAAAAATAAACTAGCAGTAGTGACTTTCAAATGCATATTCTGTGGAAAATAGTATTAACTGGTGATAGTAATACCCATGATGATAGAATGCTACGTTAGCAAGTAAATGAATGTCAATTAGCCTGTAAGTTACCTCAACTCCTTGTGGCAGAGTTATTTTTTGTTAGTGTAAATAATGTACATAATAATTTATCTTAATAAAACGTTTGGTTGTTCAGCATTACACAGTCTCAGATTTTTTTTTTTTTTTTGAGAGTGCATTTTTGAGATTATACAGTTATACTAAATCACCATTAAATAACTGGTATCTTTACCATTAAATCACTGGGGGGGTTATGGGGGTGTCCCCACCAAAGCTGAGACCAAACCTATGCCCATGTTTTGTACACTTTTAACTTATAAAAATAAGAAAACATCAAAATGACTTTCAAGTCAAAAAATGACAATGTGCTCATCATAGAAAAGGTCATATGAATTGCATTTGTGATGAATCGTTGACCCATATAAAAACAAACTGGATTATAAAACCTCGTCAGTGCAGAGGTAAAATGATCAACAGGTGCACAAACGTGAGAAGATCTTCTTTCGTGATTTCACCAGGGGTCAGGTAATAATAATACATAAAAAATAAATACTTACAGGTGTCTTTTCTCTCCTACGAGCTGCTCGTGTAGTGCAACGGAAAGTCCAAACAAACTGCCAGCTGTTTTTCCCTCTTTGACGACTGGAAACCTCACATCCAAGTTGAACGCTTGACAGCAGCGAGCGGCGCTCATCACGAGCAGCAGGACAACCGCGTTTTTACCGAGTCTTTGCCGGTGAAATTCGTTCATGTTTCACTCCAGTGTTTTTGTTAGGCGAGACAGAAACAGAGAGCGGGGGAAGATGAGTCCGCCAGCGTCTGGACAGGAGCGGATTTGTCAGACGCTCTGAACTGATTGCTCATTTTCGTCATTCTTTCTTCCGGGGTTCGCGCCAGTCATCGGTGAAAACATTAACTGGAGGACATTGAAATACAGAGAGCGCGCAAGAGCACCTTGATAGAAGACGGACTGGCTCACACTTGCATTCTGTTATAATAATGTCGACAAAAGGGCTTGTCTAACTTTTTTTGTGTGTGTGGTCCCTTGAGGAAGGCTTTCTGGAAGCAGTATATTGTCAAAATAGCCTATATTTTGTGTCAATAACTTTATAATATTGTAAAAGACAACATGCTTCTTTTTCAAATTAAATAATTAGCTTTTATATTTTCACTATAATAAAAATAAAAATTATTAATCTCCTAAAAACTATACTTAAATTGACAGTGTATCCGATTTGTATACTGTACGAACCAGAAGAAAAACATTTGAATGTCTATACTTACCTGTATAGTGCTTTTCAGAGTAGGATAAATATTCTTCAGAAGCAAGAACAAATGAAAAACTACCAAATGAAAACTATTCTTGAAAGGATGCACATTTGGAGGAAGGAGAGATAATAATTATTTGTTTATTTATTAATGAATTCATTTACATTTTATTGTAGCCTAAAATATAGTTATATATTTCATATATAGTTATATAGAAAATATATAATTATAGTTATATTTAAAAAAAAAAGAAAGTGAAAATTTGATTCAATTACAGTAATTGTTTGTTTTTGTTTTTAATTGAAGGTTAAATTGATCATTCACATCATCATGATATCATGTGTAATCTTAATCTTTAATCAGTAAATTACTTTGAATGTCTGCTTGAGCTGAATAACAAAACCTTTAGCTGTAAAACACTGAACTTCTTCTATTTCCCAGAATATTCCCAACTATTTTACATTTTGGTGGATTGGTGGCTAATTCATATAAATTTGTACAATCTCATTTCAAATCGGCATGTCGTAAAATAGTTAAAGGGCACCTATTATGCAAAATCCACTTTTAAATATTGTTTGGACAAAAATGTGTCTTGAACACAATCACCCTACAATGATAAAAATCCATCCATCCCTCATTTTTAAATACCCTTTAAACCAAGTCAGTCTGACTTGGCCAGCCTTTCTGATTCTCATGCAGTGTGACGTCACATTGCATGGGGCGGGGCCATGGGGGTTGATTGACAGCCCTGTGTTGTTAAAGTTTCCGCTCTCAGTGGTTATTCACCATCCTCAGCTGTAACATTAACAATGTCTTGCAAACAATCCTGCTCTGTGTTATGATGTAAGACTGAACAAAATAGTCTTCATTTTCTCCCAGCATCTGAGCTACGCTGTAGATAACTTTGATTTTTCAAGGTAATGCGCCTCAAAATTAAATTAAATTAATTTAAATTCAAGTTTATTTGTATAGTGCTTTTTACAATATGCAGCTCATTTGCATTTACACTACAAAACAGCTCTTTTATTGATTTATTCCTTTTATTTTTAGACACACTCCAAAAATGACATTTTCCAGCTGTTATAATAAATGATCTGTTGGGTATTTTGGGCTGAAACTTCACAGACACATTCTCAGGAAACCCAAGACCCAAGATGTGCCCTTTAAGAAAATGGTAGCTAGGTTCTATCTAAGCATAAACTGGTAAACCATTTATGACCAGCAACAAACCGGCTACCAGCTTAAGGTTGTCAGAGTGGTTTTTGGAACAGTTTTCTGGATTTTTCAGCATGATCACCAGCTTCTGTCGCATAATAAATGATTCATTATCTCTGTTTTGAAAGCTCTTTTGAAAAATAGAACTGATATGACAACAGATCAAAGCTTCCACAATAGTTGGTGGAAGAAGACAAACCATCCTAAATTGTTACTAAATTGCATTAAATCAATAAAACAGCCTTCGAAGCTGCAAATATACAGCTACTTGCAGTGCTTGGAGATCTTTAGGCCCGCTGAGAGTCACCAGCTGTCCAAAAAGTGTCAGAAAGGAGCCATTGGAGCCAATGCATTTCATTCATTGTTCATGTAGCCATTCTGAGTTATCAGCCCTCCACATTTG
Organism: Carassius auratus; assembly: GCF_003368295.1. Classification (NCBI taxonomy): domain Eukaryota; kingdom Metazoa; phylum Chordata; class Actinopteri; order Cypriniformes; family Cyprinidae; genus Carassius; species Carassius auratus. Next base: position 228,458 of record NW_020528894.1, on the reverse strand, counting down.
CTGACTTTGTCTAGCATGCTCCAGGCTACTGACCTAACGAGACCAATGTGCCCTGTGTCCTGGGAATCTATGACATTTGCACATTTTAAAGAATCAGTCATAGCTTGTGCTTCTCACTTGCCCTCTATTCGGATTCCTTCATGCTAAACAATAGATGTTGCCATAAAGGTATAGACAAAAATGTGGCCCTCGGTTTGCAATTCATGCAAAGACTTCTGTACTACTGGACATTTAATAAAGATTTGAGTTATAATTTCACCTGTATATTATGTTGAGTCCATTAAAATGTACAAGACAACAAGGCCCAGCAAAAAGACAGACACTGCACCTAGTGATGGGTACACTGCTTCATGAAGCTTTGAAACCTTAACTAATATTTTATTTTCAATAAGTAGCAGAAATAGTTAGAGTTGGAACTACAAAACAAAAAGTATAAAATAAAACTACAAACATGGTGATGTAAGACTATGCCGTATATTTAAACTGGTTTGAGCGTTTAATAATAAAAATAATCAAGATGATAAAAATATTATACAAAAAACAAAAAATACTTTTTTCAACAATTTCTTTTGTTCTGTGTCAAACAGTACCAGGACGCTTGCATGTGCGTTCCTCTGCTCGTAAACAAGGCGCAGCGCATCTGGGTTCTACATCAAAATTGCCGGCTCTTGCGTTAGCAGCACCACACGTATGCGCTCTGATACTCTTGAGAACGCGTGTTGACTGACACAGAAGAGAAGAGTTGTTGACTGATGTCACATGGACTGTTATATATGTTTTTTTCTGCTGTAAAGTTGGGCATTTTAACATTGGGAGTCTATGGGACTGACTCCCTTTTGCAGCCAGCCTCAAGTGGTCAGTCGATGGAATGCAGTTTTAGTCACTTCCTTATTGGCCTCACGAGAGAGAGCGGGAGGTTGGCGCTCGGTTCTCTTTTGAGAAACTGATGATAATAGCGTTCTGCTCTCGTACAAGGCTACTGTAGTGGAGTGCGACCAAGTAATCACATTATACGATAGACAGCTGGCTAAACTGGCCGGGCTTTCCAAGGTATTTGCAGGTTGTTTTGAACGTGCTGTAAAACGGGGACATTTCCAGGAACAGGACACCAAAATCGGGGATGTCCCCGGAAAATGGGTACGTCTGGTCACTTCATGTTATAGTGATCAGTGTGCTAAGAGCGCACATATACACGGTTCTTTTGCGAATCAATTATAATGGACACAAAGAACGCTTAATGCACGATCTGTCACTGTAAACATCTTTACCTTGATTACAATCATCGTCCATCAAAATTTTAGGCTGCTTTTGTGACACTGGCTTCATTTATTCAGCCGAGATCTGTAGTTTGCTTATCATATGCCGTGGTTTTGAGCTGCCATTCAGTCCGTTTTCACACAGCACGATGAGAAACTTCACATTTGACCAATCAGAATCAAGTATTCCAGAGAGCTGTGTAACGCAAACACTAAACAAAGAAAAAAAAATGATAAAGAGTATTATTAATTTTAGATTAAAAAACAGTCAACATTGAGTACTCGTGTGAAAATCTCTGCCTTTACCCTCTCTAAAATGCAACATCTCACCATGTTGACAGTAATTAGACTGTGAGGATTTTAATTTTCTTTATGTGTCCTCAGGATACAAAGTCAGGGATTAGAATCAATGCCGTGTAAAGGCTGCTTGATTTACTCACTTGTCCCAACATGCGAGATTGCATTGCAGTTGCCAACATGTTTTTGTGCATGCCAGATGTGTTCTGATATTTCCAAAGTCTGGTCTGGTCTTGAGTGTAAAATAACAGATACTGTACCTGCTTTTCCAAAATGTTTTAGTTTTCATGTTGAGATGAATGCAGAGCTAATAAGAAACACTTTATTCATAATCCTTCATTATTGTGACTATAGGCTAATATACAGTACAATATTTGAGTTTGTAAGAGAATTGATACTGTACTACTGCTTATTTTATTTTATAGGTGAAATACTTTGAACGTGTTAGCTTTGAGCACATGAGCTGGCCAAGTGTCAAAGTCTTTGTTTATTGTAGTTTCATTGTTTTTTATGATTTTGTCTTATAAAGGTTAACTTAAGGAGAAGAAACTGACAGCAACAGTAGGCCATAAAAATGTGAAACCCAGTATGAAAACACATTATATCTTAATAAATAAAAAATGTAGCAGATTTAGACAGGACACAATCAGAGTGTGCTGGGCCAAGCAATGACATCAGAGTAAAGCAAAAGATTTGACGTTGTCATAAATATTTGATTAATTAAGTTTGTCATTTCTTAAATGACAATACAATTAAACTTTGCCATTACTTAATGTAGCATACTTTCAGTGATGTTTTAACATTTCATCATTCTGGCAGAAAGAAAAGAAAATCAAGTTACAACTTGAGTATAGTGATAAAGGATGCTGTTTGTCTGAGGTAAAAGCACAGAGTCTGTCACATCCAAGGTTTTCTGGTATCGATCTCAGTCTATCTTTAAATTACTGTCATGCAAAGTTGAATAAACAACTGTGAGGACTCAGAGTAACAGACCACAGCCTGAATTAGACTGTACTGTGAAAATGACTTCCTCGTATTCATCTATTTTACATCTCACTCCTCTTGATAGTCTAGTGCTGTTGGATAATTGCGATGACAGGCTGGTGAATTAGTCAGTTTGTTTTGTGTGTGTTTAAAAGTCATGGCTAAAATATTAATTTTAATAAACAAAGTTGTTTTTGAGATATTACCAGAATAATCAGGACAGAATAATTAGAAAATGTTAATTACAGACAGTATTACTGAGCCCTGAAGTCAGCGACACACATTATTCACCAGTAATTTATCGGTTCAATAATTTAAAAAGTGATTACAGAATTGAGTAACGAGTAATATTTTTTCATTATGAGGGTTCGGCTTTTCTGTGAATCTCTCCAAAAGCACCCATACATGCAACAAATGAACAGACTTTCATCTTTTCAGTGACTATATTCGTCTCACTGACAAACTGACAGCCGGTTTAAATGTAAATGCAGTGTCATCAATGTTAGACTGAGTAAGATTTGACAATGAAGGTTCATTATATGTTATTATACAGCTATATTATAGTCCAGCGAAGACATGTTGAGTAATTTCTGATTATTTTAGGAGTACCATGTCTGTAAGTGTGAGGAAAACACTGCATGTTTGAGTGACACCTGCTGGCCACTGAATGCATTATACAGAAACGGGTCAACAAGGTACCTATTTTTTTTTTAAATAAATATGTTACATACATCCATATTATATAAACATGATTTTTAAAGCCTAATAAAATGAAGTTACCACTATTTTAAGAGAATGAGTCTGCCATGTGCCCGGTGTAGTGGCTGTGCATTGCCTGCTGTGACAGTTATTGCTCTATGACAGTGTTGTGTGTCTCTTTGATGTGGCTGCAGCTCCATCTGTGTTCTGCAGTGTGCACATGGTAGGAATATTCAGGAACAGCTGGTTGTTTTAACAGCTGGCTTACAGTGTCCATGCTCTTAGATTTTAAATGCACATTCTGCTTACTGCGACTTGGTCAACCTGTCATAAAGTGTGTGCATAAGCATGCAAGCTACATTAAGAAATATTTCTTAAAGGGGTCATAACTTTTCCTTTCTCTTTGGAGGGTTACAAGCTCTTGTGGCATAAAGAAGATCTGGAAAGTTGAAAAGACTAAAGTCTCAAATCCAAAGAGATATTCTTTATAAAAGTTAAGACTCGTCCATGTCCTCCTAAAACGCCTCTTTTAACACGGCCCCACATCTCTATGTCACTATGTGGGAAGATTTGTATAACGCTGCCCAGATGTTCAAGCAAAGAAAGAAGGTGTACCTTTTATTCTTGTTTTAGTATTGTTGTTGCCGCCGCTGCCATGTTGTGTAGACGTTGTGTGTTTCACTGTGAAAGTGAAACTATTTTGTTTGTCCTTCCAACAGAGGACGGTATCTGCTTCATCATGCCTGGAGCTGATCTTTGCTAGTAGCTGAGGAAATACATCAACTTTGTACTGTGGATCACTGGACTGGCTTTCTCCATGGACCAACCTGGGGTCGTCACATTCCTTTCGTAGAATCCAAGCTGGCCTCTGCTCACTCAAGACAGCGGTGTGTGACGCTGTTTCATTGAGAAAGTGGATCTACTTTGTTTGGCCTTCTAAAAGGTGACACGACTAGAAATCATGTTTATATCACGTTTATAATGGGTTTTGTGTCTTGTTGCTCTGGACGGACAGGGCATCACAGTATGTTAAGGGGCATAACATTTCCGTCACACGCTTGAGGTATTTGGCCAATCACAACACACTGGATAGCTGGCCAATCAGTGCACACCTTGCTTTTTAGACCGATGAGCTTTGTAAAAATCAATGCGTTTCAGAAGGTGGGGAATAGAGGAGAAACAATAATAAACAGTATGTGGAAAATAATGTGTTTTTTAACCGTAAACCACAAAAATATATTTAATTACACCAAATACACAAAATAATGTGTTTTTTTAGCAGCATCATATGACCCCTTTAATGTAGCTTGCATGCTTACACACATATTTTATGACTACTGACATTTCTTTGATGTTGATAGCTGATGTATGGTAAGAACAATGATGTCAATAAATGAATGTGAACCGAAATCAATATTTCTCTGTGTAAATTCTTGATAATATTTCTTTAATATTTTCTTTATTGATTTTTATTAATGTATTATTGTTTTTGACATTGTGTGCAACCATAAGTTACCTGAAATCAAAATAAAGAGAAATCACGTACAGCTATTAAGGTCCAATCAGAAAGAACAGAGAACCCGACCTTTGTTTTGAGAGACAAATTCAGAATATTACTGAATTTTAAGAGATCACTGATATCTGGCCATGTGTAATTTGGATACAAGTGTTACATGTGTTATTTGAATAACTGCTTTTGATGAAAGTTATTATAATTATTATAATTGATAATTTAATTAATTTAATTGTTTTATTTTAGTTTTATTTTACATTTTAATAATTTGGTTATTTGTTTTGTCATCAAAAAAAATCTAAATATAATATACATATATATTGCTGCATAGCTTTGACCTGTTTATTTCACTTCCCCGGGCGCCGCAGCATAAATGGCTGCCCACTACTCCGGGTGTGTGCTCACTGTGTGTGTGTGTGTGTGTGTTCACTGCTCTGTGTGTGTGCATTTCGCATGGTTTAAATGCAGAGCAGAAATTCTGAGTATGGGTCACCATACTTGGCTGAATGTCACTTCACTTTCACTTTCACTTTTTAGTTCTAGTAATTTTAGGCTACTTCATCTTTACCTTATTTCAGTTTATTGACAATGTATTATTTCAAATTTTCTTTTAGGTTTTAAGTTTTCATATATATTATTTATATTTAAGTTAAGCTGTATCTCAATTACCAAAAAACTTTTAGTTAATTTTAGTTAACAACAACACTGAACACTCTGGGGCGGGACAATCTCTTTGCAGACTAATGACATGCAGGGAATCTTCCTTCAGGAAACCTGTTTGTAAACAGTAGGCCTAATAATTTTGTGTTGGCACCATTAACTCGTCCTCACTGTGTGTCAATAGCGTTTGAAGTTTACAGATAAGCCACAGGACACTATGAACCTGGCAAATTAGACAGTATTTAAGTGAATGGAATACATTTAAGGCAGAATAACATATGCATTAACAGCGAATCCCTGATTAATTTCTAACGGGAGAAAGATGACCGGTAGCAGAAGGAGCCGGCGCTGAAAGCCCATACACACAAAAATACTGTACATAGCCTAAGCCTACTCATAGGAAAATCCTCTTCACTTAATCTGTGAAATATTCTCCAGCAGATGGCAGTGTAGCGCATTGTGAAGTGCACCCTATTGCATTACGTAATACTGCGGTTGCCCCTCATTACTAGTCAATGAAGTTCCCGTGCTTATGTCTTATACGTGTACACGTGTCCTTGAATTAATACAAAGAAAATGAAGAAAACAAATATATATATATATATATATATATATATATATATATATATATATATATATATATATATATATATATATATATATATATATATATATATATATAGGAGAAATATATTACAAAAATAATAGAAATGAAATTATATTCTGCAAATTTATAAAGCAGTTAGCCATTTTTATACATTTTAAATAAGTGTGTGTGTGTGTGTGTGTGTGTGTGTGTGAATACAGGAGATGCAAAGGTATATAATAAGCCATATGTAACTTAGAATCAGAAACATGACACATAATCAATGTTTTTGCTTGCAAATGCACATTTTTATATAAAGTAGATAGAAGAGTTGACCAAAGTCATTGCACAAACTCACATTCATACACACCCATATACTGTAAGAGATTGCTTCTTTAAATATATCAGTTACATATCATTTTTGTTTCATTTTGTTCAACAAAGTTCACACAACGTGAAACATAAAGAAAAGAGAAAATCATATTTCAGTCTTTTGTTGCTGTACAGTGTTTTTTTTTTCCTGTTGAAGGATGTTACATCAACCACAAAAATTGTATAAAACATAATAATACAACTTTGCCTCTTTCATTATCTATGACAAGAACAGAGTTGCTGTAATTAATGGTCTTTCTCCACCCCAATCTGTTGGTCCGTAATCATCACATCCAGTATCCTGTTCTAACAATGGAGCCATTGTAGTTGTAGCATCAATGCAAGTACAGTCTTTCTGCCCTATGTACAAAACTTAACTACATTCAGCTAACCAATGAGCAAGGTCTTGTTATGGGTAAACGTGATTTCTGCATTAATAGCACCAACAGAATGTTTTATCAGAATGAGGCCAGACACAAAGGGGGGACATGTAAATGCATTATCAGCAAATGATCAGAAATATGTAAATAGCATTGTGTTTAAATGATCCCATACATCAACTGAAAAAAAAAAAAAATTACAAGAGAATTTATGTAATGAAATAAATGGGTTTAAAGACTATGGTCTGACTGTGTTAACTTTTGTTTGCCATTGATCTTTAAAACTGCATATTGCGAAACTGCCATCTGAGTTGATTTGATCAGTTTTTGTGTGCTACAGATAATTCGTCTTAGTATCTAACATTTCATCAGTATATTTATCACTTGCATATTGAAAAGCTGCTGTACTTCTATAGAGGCCTGTTAAGACTCAAAAATCTATTCAAACGGCCCTTTGCAAATGTCAATATTATACCTGTGAACTTCTTCAAAGTCCCTCCTTCATCACTTTTCATCACCTTTAACAAAAACTGTGCTTGTCCTCATGTCACATACTGAAGCTTGGACAGTGAGAGAACAATGTAGCGAGAGAAAGCTGATGAAAATCTCTCATTCACAGAATGACTGCACCTCGTCCACAGGATGGTTACTGATTACATCACTTCAAAACATCTCATCAGCAACCAATCTACTAGCCTACTAACACTGGTTTGCAATGTGTGTCAAATTCTCGAAGTAAAATCAAATCAACCGTGCTGTCAAATTTGTTAATACTCTTTCTCAGATATGTGAGAGTGCATTACATTGCAGAAAAGAAGACTAAAAATGAGTGTTTGGGGCAAAATTAACGTATCATTTTTAACAGGCTGACTTAAAACTGTGAAATAACATGTTTCCAACTTTAGTAACAGTGGTTATTTATTTTACATGTGTCCCTTGCATTGTTATGTTTTTTAGAGTTTCTTGTATCTGATACAGGGCTTTTCAGTATTTAAAATAACTGCAGGGTTTGGTTTTTATGTATGCATAATTATGAAAATAGTACTCTGGGACCTGTAATGGACTGAAAACAATCAAAAAATTTTAACCATACAAGCCATTTTCCCTTTCTTTTCTAACAAAATATTTGTGTCATTGTATGTCTCCTACTCGGGTCTTTCTATAATGCCCCTTCTCCTTTGCTCCTTCAAAAATACCCCGTTCCTAATGAGGCTACAAAAACTTAGTGTACTTCTAGCTTTCTTTTATAACTTTTATGTCTTTATGGCACATCATTTTTGGAACAGTGTCCAAAAGAACGTCATAGAAAAATTGTGACCATCAAATCATAAACAAAGATCTTTTAAAAAGTGTGTGGTCAGTCAAAGAAGCATGCATTGACACCCGTATAAGAACATACAGTACTTGCTGTTGAAAATACATCAAATTTCTACCTCTCCATTTGTTTGTTCCCTATTAGATATTTCAGTTCTTTTCACGATGACAATAGGTAGCGCAACTTGGAAAACAAGTCTCCTTCTCTAGGTGAAAGTTGGAAGCAGTGTGGTCATTTCTTCCTAACAAATTGTGAATCATTTGAGCTCATAAAGCATAATAAATTTCCTTAATATAGAATGTCATTAACAACAACAACTGATGTATGTTTGGACAGGCCACGGCATCAAATGTCCTCGAACCTGCAGCAGTTTAAGACCCAGACCTTCTTTAAAGGCCACTGAGATATGCAAAACAAACATAACGTTGAAAACGTGATGCCATGCAAGAGCAGCAGTTCATGGTCCTCATATGTATCACTTCATCAGTGTATAGGATTTATGTGAATGTAGAAATCGCATAAGGTCAATCTAGAGTCTTTGGTTTGTATTATTTTGAAGTGTTGCTAACTTGGCTCTCGTTTTCAAACTACTTGGTCTGTTGTGAGCACGGCAAGCTGTAAGAATACAGCACAAGCTGAGGTTTTCAAGTCATGCCGTTCAGTCTTTTTTGTGAGTCAAGAAGCATTTTTTTTATTGGGAGTCATAAAGACTGCTGCTCATGTTTGTGTATGGGTGATCTGTATATCCTGCAGTTGATTCGTTGACCTCCGGAGCGCCACATGACCAGTCACTGAATACCTTGTTGGTTGGTAAGGTGTCATCCTGCGTCTTGGTCAGATCTTAAAGGAATAGTTTGCTCAAAAATAAAAATCTGCTGAACGTTTACTCACCCTCAGGCCATCCAAGATGTAGATGAATTTGTTTGTTCATCGAAACAGATTTGGAGAAATTTAGCATTACATCACTTGCTCACCAATAAATCCTCTGCGGTGAATGGAGTCCATAATGAGTCAAAATCTCACAGGAAAATCCCCCAAATCTTTGTTTAGAATGGTTTTGAACAGTTTTAGCTTGTATATGGTGCTTTATTTGTGTACGTTTCTCTCCTGATTGCTCTTTTGATCACTGGAGAAAGCAATAACATGGATAGAGGACTCGTATTTTAGACGAAACTCTTAATTTTTTTTATTATAAAACACACAGCTTTTTTCTTCACAAGGCATTAATTGATTTACTGGAATCTTGTGGATTACTGTGATGTCTTTATCAGCTGTTTGGACTTTCATTCAGACGGCACCCATTCACTGCAGAGAATCTATTTGTGAGCAAGGGAAACAAACTCGTCTCATCTTGTGTGGCCTGAGTAAAATGAGTAAAAATGTCCAAATTTGTATTTGTAGTTGAACTATTCCTTAGGATGGCCACTCTAGTCTCCTTCATTGCTACAAATAAGCTTCAAAACTATGCCCTGGAGCTTTTTAATACTAATGACACTAAAGTGTTTTTGTAAAAAAATAAAAATAAATAAAAAAAAAATAATAATAATAATAATTGTGCACAAGGTTTTTATGCACATTATTTTTCTGTTTATGCACAAGCGCCTTACTTATCGATCCAAGCCTATAAGAAGCTTGCTCTCCTCCTCCTTTTGACTTTCGTTTTTCAGGTCAGCGAAAACCTGCGTGAAGTAGTGTGGGTCAGAGTTAAGCTGGAGCATTTTGCTACTCATGCGATTGATGATCGCCAGACTGCGATTCCAGAAGGCATCCTTATCCGTCTCCACCAGGAAGGGCTTGAGCGGGTATGAGATCTCATTTCCCATGTAGGAGTAGGACAGGTAGAGGCAAGTAAGCAGCTCGGCCTGTAGCTCACGCTCACTGGACACCTCGCCCGAAATGACCTCACGACAGAGCATGTAGAGGAAGACCACGTTAGCTGGGGTGATGAAGCCCTGGTCCTGCCAGCCCTGGAGCAGAAGGGAGCGGTCCACGCTGCGTAGCCACAGAACGGGGTCGGCTGGGGAGAGGCGCTTCAGTCGGTAGCAGCGTCGGCACAGGAACTCACCCAGGCTCCTCAGGAGCTCGCTGGTGGAAGCCTGCACGATCACTCTTTTGGGTGTGCCTGCGTTGGTCGCTTGGCCCACCGATCCGGTGATGGAGGTCCTCTTCCCAGTGGAGGCCACATTGGTGGTGGTTTTGGATGTGGAAATGGAGCTCACGGCTGGCTCCTGGGTGAAGCCAGAGAGGTTGGCACAGGACTGGGTCTTCTTTAGATTTTGGCTGTTGAGGGTGCCCACGCTCTCTTCATCTTGACTGTCCCCAGAGGCCAGCTTCTTAGAACCTTTTCTCTTGGCTGAAGCTGCCACAATACGCTTCCATGGCAGGACATTGATGAGCGAGTGACGCTTCAAGCTCTTGTCCTTGGCGTTTTTACTGTTCTGCACAGCTGTATAATGTGCTAGAGGCGGTGGTACTTCATCAAACAGGCCTGCCTTTCGGTAGCTCGGGGAGACTGACAAAACAGTTCCCATGTCGCCTTGATTATTACAGGGTTTTTAGATACAGAATCTGCCCATAAAGGAAATAAATATGAATGATTAGAGACACAATACTGTTAAATAAGCTATGATTTTGATGAAACCACCATCACCACCTAAACATTACATTCACACACATGTGCAAAACATACATGAATTATATATATATATTGTGTAGTATGTCTAAAAAAACTAATGTAAAATATATATATATATATACATTCAAGTAGATTTCTACTTTTTACTGAACTGTACTGCTGGTATGGGATTCACCGGGAGATTCAGCAGAATATGCGAAAGCATCCATCTTAGCCTCAAAATGGAAGGTGAGAATGTAAACACATTCATTCCCAATTCAAATCCATTTGTAAGAAAAATTCCTCTGGATGCAAATTGGAAATTGTTAGCTGACTAAATAATAACATTTAAGCTTTAGCACGTATTGGAACTCGTGATTTATCGAGGTCTTTAAAATGTTTAGTGGATTACCACGAGGAAATGAGAACATCACGCTTCAGACAAAACGAGCAGTCGTAAATCAAGATAACATCTTTATGACGACGGACTCGTGTGCATGGTATAATTGAGTTTTTCACATTTTGCAAACTATTTTAGAGCGAACCCTTCAAAAGCGTTTTAGAAATTAATATAATTTGATGAAGAAAAAAATATCATAAATAGGTTCCATAGCTACATAAACTGTTGGTTAGCCTACTTACTTATCAATACGTCTTCCTCGCGGTGATAAATGTAGATAAAACAAGTAGAATAGGAAAATATATAAATATTCGTCGATTATCCTCTTTTTTCCTCGGCTTGTCGCACTGTGGAACGTGCTCGTCGTTGTCCAAGGTTCTGAAAATGGAACGTCAGCGATGAAATGATGCTTCTACGTAAACTAAGCGGGGTTCAGGATTCTCCGGTTGCTAAGGTTACTTCCCAGATGCCCGCCACGTCTTCCCACATAAACCCTCGTTACGGGGAAATTTTGTTGTTTCTCGTTCATCACAATCAATCTCGGGTCTGTTTCACATCTGCCCGTCTGTGATCTTATTGAACTGCGCAGGCGGAAGAATAGCACGACATGAATAACACGAAATGCGTAAAATTAAAGGTCCGTGCCGGACTAATCCTTAAATGAAGTCAATGAATCTCGTACATTAGCCGCTATTTTTCGAGAGAGAGGGCGGCCTTTGTGCTGTCTCGTGGAGATGCTGAATCTCAAATAGGTGTCTGGGCTCCCTCTGGTTCTCTGTCCATGCTTCATGTGTGCGCTGTCCACAGCACCAGCATCTGTTATAGCGCTTCCTGAGCTTCAACATGAAAGGTGGACTTTAACTAGTTAAGACGCCATGGTTTTGGATGACGGGAAAGCTGTTGACAGATTACAGTCTTTAATCAAGACCCAGAGAGTGTGGAAAGTCTCACACACAACGCTCGAGACAGATTAACTTAGATCCTGATGTGCAGTAATGTCGCCAGGGCTTTGTAGTGGCGCAGTGACATGAATGGGCAACCCCATCCCCCTCTGATCTCTCACTCACACCCACCCACACACTCTCTCCATCTCTCATGCTTATCCAATCATCCTGCTCTCACATTTTAATAATAAGCAATAGTTTTCTTAAATGACGATCCGAGTGTTTTACACCCTTATGTTAATGTTTTTAAGCTTATCCCATCCTCACCTATATTGATCGATTTTGGCATAATGCAAGTAAATTCTCAAAAAATATATTATTTACAGCATTCAATTTAATTTAAATTCAAGTCAATTTGTTTGATAAGTAAAAAAAAAAAAGTAAAAAAAAAACAAAACAATCACTAGGACACATTTTCAGTACTTCAGTTTTCCAAACTGTTTTCACATACTTTTTTGCTTGGCACAGCAGTACATTTCACATTCAAAATGCCCAAAAACTACCAAAACATTTCATACTATAAATGTCTCAAATCACGTAATTCTTTCATAACACTAGCAAAGGTCGTTGAAAAAAAAACAAAAACAAAAAAAACAAAACATTGTCACTCATAAAACAATTATTAAAAAAAACACTAACAATAGGTAGCCTAGTATTTTTTATTTTCTTTAAAAAACAGCTCTTTAGAATGTTTAATTCAGACATGTACACATGTTTAGAATTCACAGCAATGGTCTATGCTTACATTACAGTAACCTACAAAATGATTCTTAAGTTGACTAAAAACTAACAGCCCAGGTTCTACATCTAATTGTTTTGAGTGTATTTAATTTTGGGGGGATTTCGATATGGTATAAGGAATTAAACTTGAGTTTGAGGAATTTTAGTGGTGGCTGTGTCTGAGTGAGAAAAGCAAAGAATATGCTATACAGTGGTTGTGGCCAACTGACAGATCAGAAAATATGAAACATAATTTCATAATGTTCATGAAATATGCTCTGAACACATCAAATATCAGATAAAGTGAGTCATACTGTTTTTATCCACTTTCAACTTTAATATTTGGTTTGTCAACCTTTTTGCAGCAATTACAGCAGCATGTCTCTGGCACAGTGTCAATATATTTCCTATTTAACTTCAACACGAATGTCATCCCATGCCTTCTGAAACTCAAGGATTTCCTTTGAATGTACAATAGATCTGTTTTCCAGCTTGCCCCAATTTTGCTCGATGGGGGTGAGGTCCGGACTTTGAGGGGTCAGTCAATAATTAAAGTTCCAGCAGATTCCTTCCGTCGCAGGTCCAGCAACAGTTGGTTTCATGGATAGGCCTATTGTAGTGGCCAATTCAACAAAAACAGCTGAAACCTCCTAAATATGCCAAGTGTTCTAATTTTGGCCACCACTGTAAATGGAAAAATTTATTTAAAAATATTTGAAAATCATCCATATGTGAAGAAGTTATTTTTTAAAATGGGTCAAGATGGTGACAAAAACTGTATTTCTGATCAGCTAAATCCAAACCCAGCACAGCCCCCTGGCGTGAGTCATGCAGCCCCCCTGCCTCTGTGAACTCAATCTCCCAGCGTGCCTCGACGGCGCTTCCGGTGGCGTGTGCAGTGATGATTGTAATGTGAATCAGGCAATTGGTGAATCGGTAAGATGGCGGCTGCGGCGGTAGAGTTTCAGAGAGCACAGTCGCTGCTCAGCACGGACCGGAACGCGTCCATTGACATTCTTCATGCCATAGGTAAGCGCCTTCTGTCCCGCTCACTTCTGAACCGCTTGTGTTCTTTTAGCAGAAGAAACTGTGCTTTTACCACGCGGATCACGTCCCTCGTGTGATTTGTAGAGCAGCAGCTAAATGTGTTAGCCGGTTTCATGCTGCTGACTCACTGTGACAGCCGAGAGAAAGACTAGAGCTGGACAAATACACTGTACTCCTACTAACTGTTCACTTCATAAACGAGGTGATGCGATCTTTCAGACTTTGTCCTCGAAGTAGTTTTATTGTGTGTATTCTGTAGTGGAAGAAAATATCCTTTTCAGTGAACTGCCACCAGTATTAGCCAATCAGCTAGCTTAGTTCTCAATGAACGCAAATCCTCATGAAGTGATCATCTGAATGTATTAGGAAAACGAGGGATAAATAAAGTTTGTGTTCAGGTGATCGGCCTCCTAAGTCTGGTGAATTATGTACAATTAGAGACGTGAGTGGCGTTTTTTAAATTACGTTTGAAGGAGCTGACGTTACCACAACTTTGAACGACAGCTGAATTAGCTTCTCTAGCTAAAGTTAGTGACATTCTGTTTGCTCATTACAACTTTTAGGTATGAATTATCATAACTGAAAGACAATTGATGTCAAGAAAGTCGGTGAAAATTGCATTTCAACTACATTTTGGCAGATGAGTCATTAAAACACGACTGATATCTCTCTCTTAGTTATGATATAATATGTGAATGTCATTAAGTTTAGCTTGGCGTTAAGTTTGATATGTGTTCGTTTGTCTCGGGTAAATTGATAGCGTCCCACGCCGTTTCATTTTGTTTATCTGCCGCAGAATATCATTTTTCAAGCGTTTTAGCTTTTTTAAACTTCTTCGTATAGCAATAACGCAATCTTTGCTACAATAAGCCCAAGTAGTATGTACAGAAATAAAAATAAATATTTCAAAAAGACAAATATTATTTTATAAGCAAAACAAATTATAATCTAAATTAAATGAAACTTACATCAAGTAATTACATTAATTTAGACTTTAAAGGCATTCCTTTATCTGCTTTAATAAAGATTTAATTAAATTAATCTTGGAACAATTTAAGATTTAATTGATTTAATCTTGGATCAACTTGGAGCAAACACACACACACAAGTGTAACTACTCTGTCTTAAGGTGTCCATGTTCCCTTTCTGTTATTGACAGCTTTAAAAGCTCACAAGTCTTGCATTAATTTAGTTGAGGGTCATGCATTATCTGCTTTATATCCATTCACAGTCAAACGAGACATCCAAGACGATGACGAAGAGGCTGTGCGTGTCAAAGAGCAGAGTATCCTGGAGCTGGGCGGACTGCTGGCCAAGACTGGACAAGCTGCTGGTAATCATCTTTAACTTGTGGGTCATGGCCCAGACAGTGTACACACACATTAATGGATCTGAAGTTTTTGAAGGCCACTACTCTGTCAGCGGGCATGTTTCTCAAGGTTAGTGTTGTGCATATATTGGTATTTTGCAGAATTGGGAGGCTTGCTGAAGTATGTCCGACCATTCCTGAACTCCATCAGCAAGGCAAAGGCAGCACGGTTGGTGCGCTCTCTGCTCGATCTGTTCTTGGACATGGAGGCGGCTACAGGTCAGGAGGTGGAGTTATGTTTGGAGTGCATCGAATGGGCCAAATCAGAGAAGAGGACCTTTCTACGACAGGCCCTGGAGGTGAGCACACTTAGTTTTGTAAATCAGAGGCTTCAGAAAACATCATCATTACTTTTGCTGTATGTAGTTTTTTTTTCAGAAGGTGCACTCTTTAATTTTTTATTTTATGTTGAGTTTGGACAATATGTTACTGATGTTTGCACCAAAGTAAAGTGACTAGTGTGTGACTGGTCATGTGATCTTGACATGACTGTCACTAGTTCGCTGTATGAGGAAGGCTTGAGAGAACATGCGTGTATTCAAACAGAAATGCAGACAATATTGTGAATTTTTTGTGATGTTGTGTACACTACTGTTCAAAGGTTTTTTAAAAGAGGTCTTTTAAGTTGTAAAGGCTGTATTTATTTGATCAAGCACAGTAAAAGCATTAATATTGTGAAATACTATTGGAATTTAAAATAACTGTTTTCTGTTCAAATACTTGTATATTTGACCCAGCTGAATTTTCAGCATCATTACTCCAGTCATTGGTGTCACATGATCCTTCAGGAATCATTCTAATATGATGATTCATGTTATCAATGTATAAAAATGGATAATTTGATGAATAGAAGGTTTAGAAGAACAGCATTTATGTAATGTAGAAATCTTTTGTACATTATAAATGTCTTTACTGTCACTTCTGATTTTTAAGGCATCCCTGTTGAATAAGTATTAATTTCCTTACAAAAAAAAAAAACATATATATATTAGGGCTGCACGATATTGGGAAAAAATTACATTGCAATATTTTATTTTTCTGCGAAATATATTGCGATATGAAATCTAATCAAATTTTTTTTTACAAAAAAAATGGGGTGAGCACACTTACAACATCGTGTCAATTGATTAATGGGACATCGCTTATGTTGTTTGAAGACGGTGAGCGTGCGGCTGGGGCTCTCTCTAGCGCGCACGTGCTCTCTCTCTCTCTCTGCCCTTTTAAACTCACAGGACTTAAAATTTTAAAACTGCTGTGAAATTAATCCGCTAATCACATTCGCCAAAGGCCGTACAGTTAATGAATAACGCATCAACTACGACAGCCTACATCGCACATCCTACAATGTGACTATCGTGGATTCGTACATCACGATATCGATGCTTAAACGACACAGCAGCTCATATATATATATATATATATATATATATATATATTATATATATATATATATATATATATATATATTACTGACCCTGTAATTTTGAACTGTAGTGTACATGTTGACTGCAAATTGAATTAAAATCGCTAAAAAGGTGCTGTCAAGATCAGATTTTAAGCAGAATTATATATCAAAAAACCTATCCATTTTGGATAGTGCTTGCAAACATTGGACTCTATTTATTGCTTTGTTGTCAGTGCTGCTAAAAACTAAAAGGATTTGAGTTTTAAAAAAAATTATAATAATTTCTGATCACTGCCAATTTCCTATCCTTTAGGCCCGTCTGGTCTCTTTATATTTTGACACCAAACGTTACCAAGAGGCTCTACAGCTTGGTGAGTCCCTGACAATACCTTCCCTTGTTGTCGGTGCATTCATTTTTTTCAGCCCGAGCGATGTATTTGCGGTCTGTAACTGCTGTCCTCTTCTTCCTCGTCAATCAGGCTCTCAGCTCCTGCAAGAGCTGAAGAAGATGGATGATAAAGCTCTGCTGGTGGAGCTCCAGCTGCTGGAAAGCAAGACATATCATGCACTGAGCAACTTGCCCAAGGCCAGAGCAGCTCTCACCTCTGCCAGGACCACAGCAAATGCCATCTACTGTCCCCCAAAGCTGCAGGCTGCCCTAGACATGCAGTCAGGTACGTTTCCACAGAAGAACTCAGTATCACACCAAACCCTAACTAGGGAACCCTAACTCCACACTGAAAGCAAAAATTGCTGTGCAGCGTGATACAGTGGCAGCTAGTCAGAACATATTTGTGTGTATTGTAACAGTGAGACATTCACATGCAACGGTGTTAGCGCACACACATGCACAGTCTCAAATGCTTACTGCAATAACGGTGAATGTCCAATACAGTGGCAGAGCTCTGCTCCATGCCTCTCAGAAAGCTATATCACCTCCACTTAGTGTGTGTCAGGAGCATTTGTTTAATGACTCTTCTTAAACACGCAGTCAGATTATTCATCACATATGCACTCAATTACAGTTGGAAAGTTGCAACTTTACAGTGTCAGTTTCACTATGAAAGCATCCAAACTACAATAGTTAACATGTTTAACAAATGCAAAATGTCCAAGATGTAAACAATTTACACACTAACTCCAGCACAGACTGCATATTTAAAAACCTGTGACAAATGTCACTAACTGCTTCTGACAGCTTTGCTGCCACCCAACATACTAGCTTGATATTTGCATAAAATCAAGCATTTTCCAACCTTTTTGATTCTCTCAATGCTTTTTCCAGTGCACTGTAAATCATACAATTTACTGTGCAAGTGTGAATTCAACTCCCATAGGAAAGAATTGAAATGCTTGCTCTGTATCAGTGGGGACGCACCATTACAGTATTAGTAGCCATTCTTCATCCTGCATTATCGGGACTGAGCCATCTTCCTGCTAATGTTTAATTAATAGTTGTGTGCATTACTTAAGCTGAGCAAATGGAGGGGAAACATTTCATGCATACTATAACGATTTACCCGATTTGTCAATGTGGGAATTTCGGATTACCTACACATTGTTATTGTACTGAGTGCTTCACGACCTCTTTTTTCTTTTTTCTTTGCAGGCATTATTCACGCTGCTGAGGAGAAGGACTGGAAGACAGCGTATTCATACTTTTATGAGGCTTTTGAAGGCTATGACTCTATTGACAGTCCCCGTGCCATCACGGCACTCAAGTACATGCTCCTCTGCAAGATCATGCTCAACTCGTGAGTCCCGGGGTTTTCTAGTGTCTCTCACGTTTTTTTTTTTCTTTCTTCATTAAACACTTTGAAGGTGTTAAACCTGTATGTCTGTCTTCACAGGCCAGAGGATGTACAGGCCCTGACCAGTGGAAAGCTTGCCCTCAGATATGCTGGCAGACAGGTAGATGTCAGAGCTGAGCTCGTTTCATGGTGCAGCTGTGCAACACAGGGATACATAACATCTTATAATATATTCAAATAGATATAGTTATTTTTCAGTTGTAGTAATATTTCACAATATTACTGGTTTACTGTTTGTTTGTTTTTAAGCACAATAGACCTCTTTCAAATACATTTCAATTTTTTTTATTTTTTTAATTGAGGATTAAATCACAGCCTGTGGTGGAACTGACATTAAAATACTATCCCAGCCTGCTGCACACATTTCATAGTATCCAACCATTTTGACTTTCATATAGTGCCCTCTAATATGCTCTCAGTCAGAGCACCTGACCCCGTGTGCTGCATGACAAGGTGATGTTTTTCTGTTCTGTCTGTTGGCGGAGGATTATGTGGATTAACTTGTCCTGTCTCTCTCTTTCTGTAGACAGATGCACTTAAATGTGTGGCCCAAGCCAGCAAGAACAGGTCACTTGCAGACTTTGAGAAGGTGGGTCAGAGACCTAAAATGTTTTATTTTTTTGTCCCCTGCTGTTTTTTATTTTTATTTCTTTTCTTTTATTTAATGTTCTTTTCTCTGATCTGTATTCAGGCTTTAACAGAGTACAAAGCTGAGCTGCGGGAGGATCCCATCATCAGCACTCACCTGGCCAAACTCTACGACAATCTGCTGGAACAAAACCTCATAAGGGTCATCGAGCCCTTCTCCAGAGTGCAGGTAATGACATGGTTTACCTCAGTGTGAGGTTATGTGTGCTTTAAAACATGGACATTGTACACTAAAATTGTTCTTCAATGCCGACAGATTGAACACATTTCTGAGCTTATAAAACTCTCCAAGGTAAGGACTTTCCCTCGAATTTGCAATTATAACAAGCCTTAACCTCTTAAATGGCAAGCAAATTCTTACTGTTCCTTTATTGCCATGTGTGCAGTTTTGTTTTGAGCAATTCTCATCCTTTCTCTTGCATTGTCTTTTCAGGGGGATGTTGAAAGGAAACTGTCACAGATGATTTTAGACCAGAAATTCCACGGTACGCCAATCGTCCTTGTCTTTAACTTGATAAGTGTGCTGGGTGTAAATGCAGATTTACGTATTTGATTCTGATTTTCATTTGATTCTGTGATTTTATTTGGGTATAATTTCATTAGAAATGAAAAAGATTCTCTCTACTAATGCTGTGAATTATACTGTAAAACCCAGTGACTTGATTTTATTACTATTTATTTATAAAAATGATTTAATTACTGATGAATTAATGATTACTTTTGTTTCTCAATATAAAATGAAACCATACACTCTGCTTATATATCTGGTATAGATGAAACATTGCTGAATTAAAAACATTAATATATTAAGAAAAATAAAATTAACTCAAAACCGTATTAGTAACATTTAATTTGAACAAATTATTTTACAGTCTAAAGCGAAGCATGCAGGGAGTTAAAAATCTTCTGTAACTCATTCAGTTTGCATTCTGCTTGATATAATCAGTCACAGTTCACAAAACTGGGCTTCACTGGATGCACTACATGATGGTCTATATTTGTACCCAGCCCTAGTCAAACATGCATGTTATGTTATAAAATTAAATATTAGTGGTCCCTCCAGATGTTTTTACGGAGTTATAATGTGGCTTTCTCAATGCATTTAGGAATCCTTGACCAAGGGGAAGGTGTCCTGATTGTATTTGATGAACCTCCAGTAGACAAAACATATGAAGTCGCCCTTGAAACAATTCAGAACATGAGCAAAGTAGTGGACTCGCTCTACAACAAAGCCAAGAAATTGACATAGGCAAGTGCATATTGTGCTTTGTGCATATTCTTGATACATCTCAGAGTGACATGGCGTTACATTGAAAAATGACTCATCTCGGCTGATCTCAGCTCTGTCTTTTGTGCAGGTTGAGCAGTGGACCCTGCAGCTGAGAGCATGGCCAGTGCGGGGGACTCTGAGGGAAGGGGAGGGGGATGTGATGCAGACATCAAGTCAAAAAAAAAGTCTTAACACCCCAAAAATGGACTGACTCCTGCTTTTGTCCTCTCTGGCTTTCAGTTGGACATGTTTTTTTACCACCTTCCTCAATGGACAAACTACTTCTACTACTATGGGATCACTTTTTCCACCTTTTTTTTTCTGTTGGTAATGCATTTCTTTGTATCTTGGCTGTGCCTAATAGGCCATCAGGGAATCTTCAAAGAAATAAAAACTCACTTGCATTATAACTCTCATCTGAAATGTATTTACATAGATCTCTCATAGAACAAAGCTGATATGAGAGTGAATCAGTTCCTTTGCAAATCCAGGGGCCATTGTGTTGATCTGTTGACAAGATTCCCTGCATCACCAATCGAACGGTTTTAGGCCCAACTCCGGTCCGCTAAGGAAGCCCTTGGCCTCACTCCAGGCCTACCTCTCGTGTGGACAGCATACTTGGACTTTTTATGTTGGGTGGAAAAATTGTGATAAGATGCTGTCGTCAGGACAGGGTCGTGAGCTGTTGTCATTACCTGGCCTGTGCATTCCTGCCCGTCCTCCTCCTTCCTCTTTGTACATACCGTTGCCAAGCGCCTCTGTCTGGCCTGTCATGCAATTGCCCTTTTTTATAACGCTAAAAACATAATAAAGTCACCAAGAGAACAAGACTCTGAGTGCTTCTGTATGAGGTCCTAGGATTCAGAGCACCTGATTGGCATCTTTTGGGGATTTTGTTTGTGCTTGTGTAAATGATTGTAGTACTTTTTTCTTCTTCTCACAGCTTAATATGAAGTTGGCTGCAAGTAAGAGTGCTTGTTGATTTACCTGGAAAGTGTGAATGCCCCTGTTTTCACAGTCGTGAGGTCTGTTAATACCCTTTTACAACCAATTGTATGATTTTGAGACTGTTGATTACACACATAACCAGTTCACAAAACGAAATGATTTGATCTTGATTTGAATTGGATCATTTGCTCTATTCCATGTCCCATTCACAGTGAGCAGAGAGAATCAAATGAACTTTGGTCGCTTTGGTGTTTATTACGTTTACACAAACAAAAGGTCATCAGTTTTGTGACGCAAATTAATTGAAGTATTTCATGTAAATGATTGAGATTGTACGTATGAATTGGTATCAACAAAGAATAACATAGATTCTAGATTTGTAAATGAGCTAAGTCATCATGGCTGCAACAAACTAAACTAGGACCGTGAAATTGTAATAACCTAACAAACTTCAGTATGTTCTAATTATGACCTTAGAACGTTTAAGAACACTACGCCAATCCATGACATCATTAACTACACGATAACCTAAAGAACAACTGACTCATTTTTTAAACGATTCTCTGGAACGAAGTGTTCAAAAGACTCGATTCACAGAAGTGAGTCTCCATCAGCTGTGCGAGAATCGCGCATGCGCAGTTCTCTGGTGTGTCGCTGTCCGCTGCTGCAGTGCTGCTCTAGTACTGCTGTGTGGAGCTCTTCCGAGCAGCATCACCTAACGCAAACATGGCGACCCGGGTAAGATATTCTTCCATTTGAATTATTCAACGATTAAGCTTATACGACATTAATAATTAGCGCTGAGTTTAAATGTAACCTAATATTTCACAACAATCGCTTTGGAGAAGAACTTTAGTTTCTTCTTTTAAAATAAACAAGACAAAATCCTTTCCAGTTTGATGCCAGCCACTGGCATCTTTCCACAGTGTAACCAGCCTACAGCCAGAAGCAGGTGGCGATACGGTCACCTGAGAGCACAGACGCAGGTCTGCAGCGAATATTGCTGCTGTTTGGTGTGCATTATTATTCATAGCCTGCTATTATATGGCTTCCACACAAGCAAACGCGGGAAGCTTTGAACGGAAGCCTTATAATAATAAGCCCCAAGAATACTTAAATCTCGATGGTGGCATTTATTTCCCAGCGTTTGTGTGAACCGTGAAATATTGGTGACGGTTGTGATTGTTTCTAGCCCGAGCCCATCGGTAAACAGGCACAAGCCTTAATAGAACCGAGGTGGTTGTCCATTTGCTTTTAGGCCATCGATTCGGTACAACATGAACCAACCAGCAGGCGGTTGTCTCATTAATTTTTTAAGATGTGTGTTAATGTATGTGTACAGTAGGCTATCCATGGACCGTAGGCAACTGTGAGCTGCAGAACGCTGTCATGAAGAGTGAAACAACTGGACTGTGCTCGTTCAGCGGGTTTAACCTTGACATGGCCATCACTTCACACTGTTTCTGCTTCGAGAGCTCGCACTGAGCCAACTCTGCGATTTCCCGAGCAAAATCGTGCTTTCGCTTCAAAATATCCACAGAAATACATCGCCCCACTAATACGAAATAGATATATCATGTGCGCAAAGCTGCTGCAGGATGGAGCTCTGTAGAGCTCAGCGAGAGCACATGCTTTTATGAGTTTAATCTGTGGATAAACTGAGATTTCAGTTTTTCATGTCCTTATTTATTTATTTATTTACTTGCTTATTGACTCAATTCATTCAATATCATATTATTAATAAAGTAATATAAATAACATTTATAAATAACACTAATCTTAATTATGTAGTTATATAATATTTATTTATTAATGTTTTTTATATAATATATTTAGAGAGAGAGAGAGAGATGTTTGTTTGTCTTTTTAATTATCATTACAAATAAAATGGGAGAACATGTAGTTCATGTACTCTCTAAATGCACTGCAGTATACCGGGGATTTTAATTAAGCCAAATGTTATAGTGACATTAATAAAACACAATAGGTATTTGGGATGTAATGAGACAATTAGGCACAATCAAAATGCAATAAAAAGAAACAGCTATAATTTTTGGTAGACTAAATTATATATTTTTAATGCAGTCTGCCTACACACCATTATTGTTGTGTGTGTGTGTGTGTGTTATATACACATGCATAGCTGTAGTTGTCACTGTATTTAATGGCTTTAGTATGCTTAAGGTAGGAGAGGACATGCCAGTGAAAGAGCAGGTGAAAGCTGCTCAGAAATGTGTGAATGCCTGTCACACACCCACGAACAACTGTAGGAAAAGATGAGCATTTATGAGTCACACAGTATCAATTGTTTTATTAAGTCCAATATGTTCCCTGGTGTGATTTTACACAAGAAGAATAAATCAAGATGAGAATAGAGAGAGTAAACATTGGAAATGCAGAACAATTCATTCATTCTATTGGTTTTTATGATATATTTCATGTAAGCTTCACTGATCAAAACTAGACTAAGCCAGACAAACTTTGTGTGGGTATGTTCACCCACAGAGTTCAGCTCAGTGTTAAATGACTTAATACTTCACTGCCTTCACAGAAAGTGTATGAATGATACATAGTCTGGTTGTGTCTGTCATACTGCTCTCTACAGATATATGTGAGATACAGTGAGTTCTGCTCAATATCTATTATGATGAACCAAAGGAATATGAGATTTTCCTTTGTGAGTGTCTCCCATGAGTACTGGATGTCTCTTAAGAGTATTTCCTCTTTAATTTCCATTTCCTCTGCTTTAAATAAATGCTCCTGTAGTACTAATATACTGTACATCTATTTATTTAATAAAAAATGACTCCTAGGTAAAGCTTTTTAAATTAGTGTTCTGCATGTGGCACAGGCTCTAGAATAACTGCCAAGCTCTAAAGTATATTAAAACTAAATGAATAATGGATATTGTTGAGAAATCCTCCCCATCAGTTGCAGCTCAAATCAAAGGCCCTGCATGAAAGCTATGTTTTACTGTTGTGAATGCCACACAGCTAAATGACATCATACGAGGTTTCTTATCATCAATACATTTAAATCAGCATTTTGGCATTTCTTTCTTTCTTCAGTCTACATTTTACCCATTAAAGCCAGTCTTTGCAAACATTAAAGGCTTCTTACTTCAATTAACTCAAAAGCAGCAATCTTCATCATGCGATTATTTTACATCAAGCAGCTGAATGCATTCCACATGAGCAAAAAAAATTAAAAAATTAAAGATTAAAATGTTTCACTCTGCTCAGGAAATTATTTCAACTAGGATCTCCCTCTGGGGTAATTTAAAGCAATTGATGAATTAGAAAAAAAGCTTGAAATGTGTTTCAGGAATTGCAAGTCATGGCAGTGATATAACAT
Organism: Carassius auratus; assembly: GCF_003368295.1. NCBI lineage: Eukaryota > Metazoa > Chordata > Actinopteri > Cypriniformes > Cyprinidae > Carassius > Carassius auratus. The sequence continues at coordinate 203,866 of NW_020528894.1, read as the reverse complement.
TTACATCAGACTCATTTAATGTTCATTTTTTTATTCACCTTTTTAGGTTTTCTTTAATAAAATGCATTTTACTTATTTTCTGCTCTGACTGTAGTTTTTCTCAGAATTATTTTTATTTAAAGCCCGCCCAGTTTACACCAAAAACTATAATAATAACTCTAATCATAATAACATTAGTGTCCATACCAACACATGGATTCCTTGTTTATTATAAGCATGTTTTGCTAAAGTGCTCAAGCTCTTTAAAGTCAAGTGTATTCTGAAAGGGATTCCAATCATATCATTCCCCTTTGTTGTTATCGTTATAGTTTGCTATATTATCCTTGATGTTAACAGCCTTTAGCCTTTTGTGGTTGACCAATAAGGAAGCTCGATGAGCTGCATCATTTACATGATATGGAGGTTTAAGAGGAGAGATTTTCTCTGTGTTATTTGTCCTATATTAATCTTCATGTCTTGCATGCTATATGATATGATAAGGCTCATTCTCCATTAAGTGTGATATATCAGGGGTACAATCCATAAACCAAATGTAATACAAGCCACCCCTGCCTCCCGGTGTAATTCAGTAGTCTAGCTATTTGAAGTGTCTGAAATCTCTGCATAGGTTCAACCTTTAACTCTGTGATATGTGCTGCTTATGAAATGGCCATGGAAACTAATAATGCTTAACCAAACCCTCAGGGTAGATAAAGTCATTAGTTTGTTAGTGTGACAGGACGTGGTGTTTCTTCTCGACAGTATTGATCAGGCTTCTCCTCATTCCTCATTGAATATCTCTCCAGAGGCCCAGCCTCATTAAACACAGAGAGCAGTGCTGCTTGACTTAGATTTGTACTCAGTAGACTGACTGATGAAATAGCATGCAGCATTTTATTATGTTTATTCAGTGCTGAATTATACCACAGTTGTCCTTCTTTCAAAGCTTAATTTTTGCTCATGTATAGGCTGCAAAACTTAATTTAATACATAGTAAAAATAATTTAAAACAAGTTTTCTATTTTATATACTATAAATTATATATAATACATTTATTCTTGTGATGCAGAGCTGAATTGTCAGCATCATTACTCCAGTCTTCAGTGTCACATGACCTCTCACAAATCGTTCTTATATGCCTTATGCTAATATGCTAATATTGCTGCTCAAGAAACATTTCTTATAATTGTCAGTGGTGAAAAAGTTGTGCTGCTTCGCACTTATACATGTTTTTTTTTTCAGTATTATCTGATGAATAGATTAAAAAGATCACATTTCTGATGAAAAGTCAAAAAGAAGAAAATTTGAAACAGAACGCTTTTGAAACATTAGAATTGTCTTTACTGTCACTTTTGACTAAACGAAAGCATCCTTGTTGAAGTAATTATTTTTAACAAAATCTTACTAACCCCAAACGTTTTAATTATATTATATTATATTATATTATATTATATTATATTATATTATATTATATTATATTATATTATATTATATTATATTATATTATATTATATATTATATTATATTATATAATATTTTTATTTTTATTTTTATTTTTATTTTTATTTTTATTTTTTGTATTTTTCTTTTTTGTATTTTTATTTTTTGTAAGTACTGATTTTGGCCGCCAAAAACTTCTGCTATCTATTTCTGTTTTCCCACATGTTTTTGCTTTAATTTCTCCACTGACGTGATGAAGTGTGTTCACATGTGATGTACTTTTCAACACGTGCATTAAGTCTTATTAATGCAATTTTTCATATTTCAAATGACTGGTGAAAGTTCATACACATTCCTCTACCACATCAAGGTTTGGTTTGCCTGCGATTTGATTTCAAGCACACTTGCAGTTGATCCTGATTCTGCTCTGCATGCTGCCTCATGCTGCACACTCTGTTGTTTCTCAGCCACATGCTGTCTTCGGCTCAGTGTGGTGCTGGCTGTCTCAACTATTTGTTTTATGTCCTTCTGCCCTCCCTCTTGCTTGCGTGCATACATTGGCCCCCAAGGTTGTAATATTTTTCAAGGTATGTATGCTTTCCGAATGCCCTCTGCCGCTGCTTGTCTCGCTTGCTGGATTGAGCTGTATGCTTACTTGCACTAGCTTTCTGCATCGACCTTAGTGTCCTGAGAGCTGACAGGCTGTAACCCCTATTGCTATGACCCTTCTTGATAGCAATGACTCGAGGGAGCACTACAGCGGTTCAGTGCCATAGACACAAACCATTGACACAAACCATCCAACTCAAGATCATCCGCCTGTGTTTTCACTCTCAGGACAAATAAAGGTTGATTTGAGGTTGAGCACTAAAGGGCCAGCTGTAACGACTGAATGGTGCGAGGGCCTGTGGCGAGTTTATCATGTGTGCTGGCAGGGAGCCATGGATTATTGCTTTTCTGACCTGCAACTAAAATAGGTCTAATTGCTGGACCGCACTTCGTTAACTGGATTATGTCAGCCTGTTGAGTTAACATACACACCCAGGCTTTGAATCAGATACAAACCCTCAAATAGCCATTTACTGTCCTTTAGTTCTGTTTCCTGGCATCACACTGGAAAACATCCAGCAATCTTGCCTTTCAAGTCACCAAGTAATCATTTCTGTTGTTGTTTTTTTCCTTCAGCGGAATAGTGCATTGTTTACTTTTATCTGTGAACATCATTACTTTGTTGTTGTTTTTTTAATTGTTTATTTCATTACATCAACTTCCTCTTCCCATCCAGCAATCTGTCAATGTTTGCAATTCACAAGTGGTAAAGATCCAGTGATCAAATGAATTTCAGGTGGACCAAATCAAGTCCCGTCATGTTTACTTATTTGAAAAGCCATTTCGCTCAGATGTATGTCACAATAGGGAAGAAAGCACAATCGCAACTTTCACTGTGACTTTAATAACACTGACAGAAAAGAATTGTGCAAAAATTGTACCTTTAGGGGTAAAACAGGTTGTCACTCATCTAAACAAAACCTCTAAAAAGTATATATAAATGCCTAATATGTACTATCAAGGTACTACTCTAAATCTTAAATAAGGGATCAAGATTTGCGCTTTTTGTCTGAGCATGTTATTAACTTTCTCATACATTTGCTTTAGTACAGTGTTTATTTCTATTTTTCCATCTTGTGCTATTCTGTAGACAAGTGTTCCTCATTGTGAACAGAAAAAGCATAGTCATGTCTTCATTCATTGTTAAATCATTTTCATGTTTAATCTTTAATGCCAGAATCTTTAGCAGGATAATCAATACTTCAGGATGCTAAATTTCTCTTAAAATGTTCCAAGGATTGTGAAGCATTCGGAAGTAATTTTCTCTGTCTGTACTTTCTGACCGTCATTTGTTTCATTTTGTTAATTTAGTGAAAATTTGGCTTCTTGAAGATGTTTTTTGGTAATTGCATCATTAGTTGATTACCCTGTTGTTAAGATCAGCTAATTTAGCCAAATATTGTTTATGATTTTATCTAGTTAACAGTAACTAATGTTAACAGATTCAGCATTTTAAACTAAAAATGTATAGAAATTAGCAATAACTTTGAATACTAATAAATGCAGTGAAATTATTAATTTTAATTTGTGTGAACTATAGTTTTAACTACCTGGAAAAAAAAGCATTTAAAAATCTCACCTGTATGTTTTGTTCTCTTAATGTCTAATTGTTGTCACTGAAGCTTTGTTTTCTGGTTGAGTCATTCATTTTCTTTCTTTCGGTATTGTGAAGCTCTGCTTTTCAATTAGCTCTCCTTTGCATGTTCTTTTGTGGTCTGTGTTATTTATGTTTTTTTGGCTAGTGGTATCAAAAGGAACAAATAAAGCTAGAACACCCATGAACCTTCACGGTCAGTCTTTGGTTAAAATATTTTATTTGTCTTTCATGTTTCTCATTTACCCAGGTGAGACAGATTTATGATTGTGTTTTTATTACTGTTCCCTTGCCTTTTTTGTTTATCGCCTCATTTGTTGTTATCTAACACGCTTTATATCAAACCCCTGGTATTATTGGTTTGGGGTTTGTAGGATCTCTATTGCAGTAAAACACGATGCATGTGATCCTGGAAGGGATGATTACATGAGGTCTTTAAAACAACAATCTCACTGCTTCGAATGTTGGACCAGTTTTCATCTTGCACTGTAGAAAACAGCTTTCCATCTTGCTGTTTTGCACCACGGGTTTTTACATTTTTACAATTCTGCAGAGAATCATGGGAACTCCTTCGTATGGTGTGGTTTACTGTACATTTTTCATGAGGAGAAAGATCTTTTCATAAGAAATGACACCCAGTGAGCTAATCTAGCAAGATGGAAATATTAAAGCTGAAGTGTGTAATTTCTGTGCCACTGTCTCCACCAAGTAAAACTGCAAAGGTGATAGTTCTCAAACAGGTTTCACTGAATACTCCCCCTAACCCCCAGTCAGACAGATAGCCCCGCCCCCAACCCACGTCATTGGTTGAGCCCATTTTTTTCTGTCAAGTTGCTCAAATAAATTTGAGGATATTTCAAAACTAAGGGAAATTAACTGCTGAAAGGCTCATTTAACAAAACGTAAATTACACACATCACCTTTAAGCTTCAACATCTAGTTCAGACGTCTCATTCTCATATAAGGTAAACCTTTCTTCCGCCTCTCACTGTCTTACACTCTCTCTTCATTATTATCTGTCTTTCTGCAGACGATGCAAGCGGCTCGATGCCCAACAGATGAGCTGTCACTGACGAACTGTGCGGTCGTGAGTGAGAAAGACCTGCAGTCTGGACAGTGAGTGTTCACCCACACCACAGACTCATCACATTCATCACATTTGCACACAGAAGCCAGTTACATGTTAGAAAGGGCCAATACATGCTTTGACATCTGTTAGGAAGCAAATGAACAGTTAGTTCGTGAATTTCATACATTTGATACAGGAAAAACGAGCAAGTTAAAAAGGTCTGAGTGACTTTGACAAGTGGCAAATAGTGATGGTTAGATGACTGGGTCAGTCGTCAGTCAGGTCCCGGTTGGCAGCTGTCAAAAATGTTGCAAGGAAAGACAACAGATGAACCAGCGTCAAGTTCATTGGTCCTGAAGGATCAGTGTTGCTCGTGGGGAGCAATGTCTAGTCCAATAACACAAGAAAACTATTGTAGCTCAGACTGTTCAAAAACGTACTGGCCATGATAGAAAAGTGTCAGAACACACAGTGCATCCCACAGTTTGTGGCTGACGACCCTTGATGACCCCTGTCCAAAAGGGCTAAGAAATATAAGTTACCATAGTGTATCATGTATATAAAATGTGTGGCCAAAAATGTTCTCATAGATTTAATAGAAAGTTATATTCTTGAAAAAAGAAGAAGCTTGAATTACCCGTATAAGGGTTAAATTTACCCTTGGAAAATCACTTCTATGGGGCAAATACTGCCCCTTCATATAAATCTGTGGATACTTATTAATCACATGTAACATGTAGTACACAATATCTTCTTGCACGTGTATCATATAGGTATATCTAACACTGTAAGAAAATATTCATACATATAATTAGTGCTCCAGCAGCAGAGCTGATGGTTTTCCATAAATGTGTGTCCTTGGGATGCTGAATAAATCCAGACATGAACTCAGGTTACAGAGTCTGCCGCAATGCCTCCTGCTGATGCCTCATGTCCAAGAATATCACAGCATGAGGGCTGATTTGTGTGGGTTCCTGTTGTCATATTGATATATGGCATGTTAATGTGTGATGTAAATTGATGTATCATGTAATAAATAATACATATATATTTGGTGTATTTTTGGTGGAAATAACAATAAAGATAGTGGTCAATCCTACCTGTAAGACCCTTAGTATTTAGTCATCACATATATAAATATATATTATCCATGATTATGGTTAACTTGTGCTTTAACTGAATGAATTGTTGCACAATGTAAAGTTACTAAATAAAAGAACCACTGTCAGTGGTTCACACATATAATCCCATCTGCTAATCTCAGATTATCTAGGATTGGTGCAGTTATAAAGCAGTTCTCGATATAGTGATGTTTCCAGATAAATAAATAAAAAATCATAGTTTCTGTTGATCCTTGTGTCATTGTAGTTGAGTATTTTCTGCCTTTCTCTCTCCAGGCATGTGTCTGTGAGGACAACACCCGCCCACAAGTTTGTGTTCACAGTCAAGTCTCACCACTCTGTGCTTCCTGGGACCATCGCTTTCAGTTTGCCACAGGTGCAAGACTCCTGCCAACATCTTTCACTTCAGACACAAACACAACAGAAGACAAAAGAAAATCACAGTTTTGGTTACCACTGACTTACATTTAATAGATTAAAGCTTTGTTGAAAATACTTTATGTTCCACAGAAAAAAGAAATGATTGTAACGGCAACAATAGTGAATAAATTATGACATTATTTTCATTTTTGGGGCGAACTGTTCCTTTAAGTGCAGATAATGAGACGGTGCTTGTATTTTTAAGGACTTTTTTTCTGCTTTATTCATTCTCTTTTTACTTTTTCTTAAAGAGGAAATGGGCAGGCCTGTCCATCGGACAAGAAATAGAAGGTGTGTACATAGCCTCTAGCTGAACATTTGCAAACAAAATACACAGTTTTTAGATCAAATACTCAAAAAAACATTTTTTTTTCCTGTCATTTCAGTGGCCAACTACAACTTTGACAAATCCAAGCAGTGCATTGGTGCCATGACCATTGAGATTGACTTTCTGCAGAAGAAGAGCACCGACTCCAGTCCCTACGACTCGGACAATATGGCTACTGAGTTTATTCAGCATTTCAACAATCAGGCGTTCACTGTGGGGCAGCAGGTCAGGATCTCATCACAAAAAAGAAAACAGAATAAATGGCATCTGATGTTTAATTATACATTTATTTTTTATTTTTTGTCATAGCTGGTCTTCAGTTTCTGTGACAAGCTCTTCGGCCTAGTTATCAAGGACATTGAGGCGATGGACCCCAGCATACTGAGGGGCGAACCAGCATCTGGCAAAAAGCAAAAGGTATTGAAAAGTAAACAGAAATATGGAATTTGCAATTAAATGTCATTATATATATATATATATATATATATATATATATATATATATATATATATATATATATATATATAAATGCACACAGTTAATCATTCTTTGTTTTGACATCTAACTTCTCAGATTGAGACTGGTCTGTTGGTTGGAAACAGTCAAGTGATGTTTGAAAAATCAGAGAGCTCGTCTCTTACTCTAGTTGGTGAGTTTTTTCACACTTAAAAATACGTTTCTCTTGCCATACAAACTGCCTTGTAACTAATTTCTGAATTTTCCTCTTCGTCCTCATCCTCACCAGGCAAGGCCAAGACCAGAGAAGCCCGTCAGACCATCATTAACCCTGACTGGAACTTCGAGAAAATGGGCATCGGTGGTCTAGACAAGGAGTTCTCCGATATCTTCCGCAGGGCTTTCGCCTCTCGAGTTTTCCCGCCAGACATTGTGGAGCAGATGGGTTTGTGCCGTCTTCACTTTCCATTTTGTTGTGCAATCTCATAAAAAGCATCCTTTCACCAGAACGGTCCAGTCTTTGTAATCATTGTAAACTTATTACTCAGATGCATTGATTGTGGATAATGTGTGTGTTTTTTTTCTTTGTAAAAGTGAGTTGTTTTCTCTGCAGGTTGTAAGCATGTGAAAGGCATCCTGCTCTTTGGTCCTCCTGGCTGTGGTAAAACACTGATGGCAAGGCAGATCGGTAAGATGCTGAACGCCAGAGAGCCAAAGATAGTCAATGGACCAGAGATCCTCAACAAGTACGTAGGTGAATCTGAAGCCAACATTAGGAAACTGTTCGCAGATGCTGAGGAGGAACAGAAAAGGGTGAGATGACAAACTATCCTGTTATACTCACTTTCCTTATGATACCATTCGTTATTATACTATAGTATACTTTCTTCTCTGTATTTATTATACAGTAATATGGTGTTTTTCTCTGCAGTTGGGTGCTAACAGTGGCTTGCATATCATCATCTTTGATGAACTGGATGCTATCTGTAAGCAGCGTGGTACAGCTGCCGGCAGCACAGGTGTGCACGACACTGTGGTCAACCAGCTCCTGTCCAAGATCGATGGAGTGGAACAACTCAACAACATCCTCGTCATCGGTGAAGAACGGCAGCTAATATATGCTCTGCTGCTTTGCAATATTTAGTAGTCATAAAAGAACTCTAAATCTAAGATTGCAAAGAAAGTTTAATACTGCATACCAAGTTTTTCACAAATCTAATGTGATTTTTGAAGAAAAAAAAGAAAAAAGATTGAGTAATGTACATTTAATTAATATAATTATGCATATTATGTACACAGTTAATAAACCTTTGTTTTGACATTAACTTCGCAGATTGAAATTGGTATGTTGGTTTGAAACAGTCAAGTGATGTTTGAAAAATCACAGAAAAAACAGATTTTTCTCAAATACTGTCTGTTTTATTTCGTTTTTTTTCTAACCTGTGCCTTTGTCTTTGTCTGAAAGGCATGACCAACAGGCCTGACCTGATAGATGACGCTTTGATGAGACCTGGCCGATTTGAAGTAAAGATGGAAATTGGTAGGACCTCAGAGACTTGCCCTTTGTTTAGCAACAACAACAAGAAAGATTCAGCCCTCTCTCCATCACTGCTCATTCTTACGTCTCTGTCTTTGTCTCATCACCCAGGTCTGCCGGATGAAAAGGGCCGTGTTCAGATCCTGAACATTCACACAGCTAAGATGCGTGACTTTAACCTCCTGTCTGGTGATGTGGATGTTAAAGAACTGGCTGCTGAGACCAAGAACTACAGTGGAGCTGAACTGGAGGGCCTGGTCAGAGCCGCCCAGTCTACTGCCATGAACCGCCTCATTAAGGTACAAGTATAGTGATCTAAATATTCCTTATCAGGGATATACTTTCAAAACACTTCATGTGATAGGTCTAAACTGAATCGAATCGTATTCCAGGCCACATCTACTGTAGAGGTGGACATGGAGCGAGCGGAGAAGCTGAAAGTCACTCGAACAGATTTCATGGCGTCCTTGAATAATGACATTAAACCTGTAAGTTTCAGCCTTGTTGAATATTTAACAGCTTTCATCAGCAGAGGGATTGCAGAGTTTAGAGAGTCATTTGTAGTAGCTGAACCTATCAAGTGAAACCATGTTATCTTGAACTTTTGTAAGGCTTTTGGCACCAACCAGGAAGACTATTCCAGTTACATCATGAACGGCATCATTAAGTGGGGTGATCCAGTGACCCGAGTGCTGGAGGACGGAGAGCTGCTGGTGCAGCAGACCAAGAACAGTGACCGCACTCCACTCGTGTCCGTGCTTCTGGAGGGTGAGTCTTCATTTCTAACATCAAAGTATGAGGCTACGGGGCAACTTTTTGAGCAATGTTGCCGGGGCAAGCTTTGGGCAACACGATTGTAGATAGGCAACCAGGTGATACACAGAGCCCACGTCCGATCTAAAATATCCAGATAGAAATTTGTTCTCAGTGGTAAAGTGCCCAAGAAATATTGCTTAAAAATCTTTTCTCAGAAAGTTGCCCCATGTATCATCAGCTTGACTTTTCATCATAACACAGTAAGAATGCTCCATCAATGTCCTTCACACAGAATCTTATGCTAATATTAAGAAAACGTTCAGCAAAAATTTACGTTACTAGTATTAGCACCAGGCCCTAACATTATTAGAAAGTTCATCAAGTACATATAACAATACAAGGATGCTCCAAAAATGAAAACATTCAGTGTCATAATGACGTTCAGAGAATGTTCTAAGAATGTTGTTCTCTCATCATTATTGGAATGTTCATCAAGAATAAAAGAACACCATGAGAATGTTCTATGAATGCTAACATTGCAAAATATTTTATTTGGATATTATGAGAATGTTCAAGAATCCTCAAGGGAAAACAACATCATAAGAAGATTACACACATGTATCTAGTGTTATGAGAAAATTCCATAAACATTATTTTGAGAATGTTTTGCTTTAACATTTACAAAATGTTAGTGAGAGTGTCCCACCCTGTTAGGTAGATATACTCTGTGTTCGATGTAGACTATTTTCAGTCCTGATGCCATGTTTTTTGCCTCAGGATCTCCTCACAGTGGAAAGACAGCCCTGGCTGCCAAAATCTCAGAGGACTCGCAGTTCCCCTTCATTAAGATCTGCTCTCCAGACAAGATGATTGGCTTCTCAGAGATCTCCAAATGCCAGGCAATCAAGAAGGTTCGTGCTAACTTACTGTATGCTCATAAATTTCAATTTAATGTTAGATTTTTACACATATAATCAAAGTTAAATCAAAGCCAACGTTATTGTATTGCACACTATCATTAAAAATGTTCCATATTTCTTCTCAGGTCTTTGACGATGCTTACAAGTCTCAGCTCAGCTGTGTCGTGGTTGATGACATTGAGCGTCTGTTAGGTTAGACAGTTTTATTATTTCAATTGTTGATTTTGTTTTTTTAAATAGGGGGATATTCCCGCATCTAAATATTCCCTTCAACAGGGAAAACTGCCATATATATGCCCCTTCTAATGAACAGATTTGACTAATAATTTCCATGACAACAAATCTCAATGTTTAAGCATATATTGCTATTCTAGAGAACTGTGTGCTTCTAATTGTATAGCAACAGCTTGGGCAGGAACCTATTTTTATTCTAAGATGACAAAGGCAAGATTTATAATGAAAGGATTGATTGAGTCAGTGTGGAAGAACTTGAGTAGTCTGCAAAAAACTATCTTTATACCTTGCCCCAAAAACTAATCACCAAACACCAGGAATATCTTTATATGCTTTAACATTAAGATCTGTACTCATGGAAATTAGTCAAACCTGATTATTAGAAGGGGGTGCCCTAATACATACCATATAGTTTATTTAAAATGCATTTATTTCATACTAAGTATAGTTATAAAATATTTTAACATATTTACTGACATATCGCTCGAGACTTCCTGATAAAAGAAAATATATATTTTAATTTGGAGTACTACTTGTGCACAGCGCATATTTCTTAATATTAAGCTTCAAATGTGTTTTAATGTCACTATTGATGAGGATTGTATGAGCTTTGAATAATATCAGTCTCTGAATGCAAGATATTTTAAGAGTACCTGAAGTCTACGTGCAGTAATTTAACTTATATACTTCAGCATATCTTTAGTTTGACTTCAGCACAATTAAAAATGCATTAGTTGGTTAGTTGTATAGCAGATTTAAATATACCAGTGTAGTATACCATAAATACAATTTCAGGGTGTTTTTATGAAGCATATACAGTATATATATGTAAATGTATGTGTAGTATACTTAGAATTAACTATTCTATTCTGTTATAATTATTTTTCACTAGGTATCTTTAACTAAAGTCGACAAGCATGTCTTTCATTGACCCTCCCACCTTTAAATGTATTCGATAAAACTAATGCACAAGATATAACTCTGTACTTACAGTGGGGAACAAATCTGCTATATTACACTATTAATGGTATTCTAATAAATTATGTGTGGTGAAACAGATTACGTGCCGATTGGTCCTCGCTTCTCCAACCTGGTTCTTCAGGCCCTGCTGGTTTTGCTGAAGAAGATTCCTCCTCATGTAAATGCTGATGCTTCTACATATGGGTCATATTCGGTCATATGTGATGGTTTTTTAATCATTTTCTTAATCTTCTATCAACAAATGCATTTATCTTGTTAGATTTTGGCCATAAACTGTCCGGTGTTCTTCTGTTTACCATAAGGGCCGTAAGCTGCTGATCATCGGCACCACCAGCCGTAAAGACGTGTTGCAGGAGATGGAGATGCTGAATGCGTTCAGCACCACCATCCATGTGCACAATATCTCCAGCGGGGAACATCTGGTTGAAGCTCTAGAGGTGAGATGAAATCTATCTATCTATCTATCTATCCATCCATCCATCCATCCATCCATCTATCATCTATCTATCCATCTAACCATCTATCCATCTATCTATCTATCTATCTATCTATCTATCTATCTATCTATCTATCTATCTATCTATCTATCTATCTATCTATCTATCTATCTATCTATCTATCTATCTATCTATCTATCTATCTATCTATCTATGGCATAAAATCAGAAGACAGGATGTTATTTCAGCATTCTAGTTTATTTCATTATGTTGTTTCAGCATTAGCCGGTAGAGGGCGATACCACCCTTTCTCTCACTTCATTTACATGCACAAAATGTTATTATCATACTTACTATTTTTTGTTTCTGTTAATTACAAGCTCCTGGGCAGCTTCACAGATGCTGAGAGAACCACCATTGCCAAGCATATAAAAAGAAAAAGAGTGTCGATTGGCATTAAAAAGCTTCTCATGCTTATTGAGATGTCTCTGCAGGTAAGCTTTAGTCTATTGAGTCTCTCAAACCCATTCAACCTTTGGATTTATTTCTGCTAGACGTATTCACCTAGAAATTCTCCTGTAATTCATGGGGACTAGAAGTTTAATGAGCTCTGGCAGTTTTCTAACATGCTTCTTGATTTGTGGTCTAAATAATTGAATTTCTTTTCGGTGCTTTTTATAGTTGTTTCATGCGTAGAAGATTCATCTAAAGTGCTGTCTAGAAATTTCATGAGCGCACTTCAGCTCGTGACAGAGTCACATGCAGAGAACCATATACGAGAAAATGAACGTTTATTTATAGCATGTTGTGTTTGCCCTCGTCTCTAGATGGATCAGCCGTACAGAGTCAGCAAGTTCCTCTCTCTACTCAAAGACGAGGGAGCGTGAGTACACCTCTGGGTTCATCATATGTTGCATATTTGACACAACAAAGTCTAATAAAAGAGCTATATCCACAGACTCAATGGATCACAAACCTGATGATGGGGAGTTAAACAGGCATTAAGTCTGCTTTATATTTGATTTTGTTAATTGACAGGCTGTATGAAAACAAGCACATCTGAATTTAACTGTGCTGGTGAAAACTGATGGGAAGGTTGTCATGTTAACGATGTGTGCTGTATTTAAAGCCATGAGAGTAGCTGCTTCAAAATTTCTTGATCCTTAGTTTTTTCCCATTATTTAAGATACAGAACCTGAAAACTAGTGTCCAACAGAAATTACGAGCCAGACAGAACCCGACCTCTTCATGTGCTTTAGCTGCTTGCAAAAGTTTTGGGTCAGTAAGATTTTTTATTTATTTAGCAAGAATGCATTCAATTGATCAAAAACAACAGTAAAGACATTAATGATGTTAAAAAAATTTTTTTTTCAAATAAATGCTGTTCTTTTTAACTTTTTATTCACAGATGAATCCCTAAAAAAATATCATGTTTTCCAACAAAAATATTAAGCAAAAATATATCGACTGTTTTCAACACTAATAATGAGAATAAATATTTCCTCATTTGACATGACAGGAATAAATTACATTTTAAAATTTATGACAATAATATAAAGTAGTTTTAAATTGTTCTAATATATATATTTTTAAATATAAATGTTTTTCCTGTATTTTAATGCAGCTTTGGTGAGACATAAAAAAAAAATAATAGATAATTTTAATGCTGTGCTTATTAGATATGTTATAGCACACATTTAAATATTCAGTGAGATAACATAACATAAATCACATCCACATTGAGTGCACACATATTGTTATTTCAAGGGCTGCGGTTTTCACAACAAGGATCATTTTCACATGATGGTTTTACTAGAAGTTAATATGTTTAAATTAATACCTAAAATTATTTGGGTATTTGAATAGTGATTTTTTTTTTTTCATTTTGCCGTTTTGTGTCTAATGTTTTTTTTTTTTATCAATTAAGCCTCTATATACAGAGTAAAGTAGGCTAAAATTAACGAGTATAACAAGAATCATACTGTAAACAAAAATAAACAAAAATGAATCAAATTTAACAGTTGATACTGGACAGTGGGTGTTATATACCAGAATCAAGTCAGGTGTGTTAATCTTGCAACCGGATCAAGCTGTGACATTTACATTAAAGAGTTAAAAAATAATAATAATAAAAAAAGAAATATACATGTGTGAATTATTCACAATAAGATTATTAACATGCTTTTGGGAAAAAAACTTTTAATTTCATGCCAGCTTCAAAGGGAAGAATCTGAAGAACATGTGTAGAGATGTGCATTAATAAAGAAAGTATGGTTCTTTTTGAACTTTATCTCTTAGAGAAAGAGTCAATATTGGTAATGATTGACTTTCAGATGGAAGCCATCAAAGTCACAGAGTCTGTGTGCCAGCGCTTGTCTGTAAATTTGGACTGTACCCAAACACCAAGGGGCTGAGGTGAAACCCAAAACTCCCACAGAGTAAACTCTCTGCGCCTCCTCACGCTCCGTCCTTCTCTCTGCAGAGATCGTGGTTTTCTAGAGTAACTGAAGACAGGCCCAAGCTGTTCCTCCCGACTGCATGTTCCCCAGGAAACTACAAGCAAACTCCACCCAATACTGATAACCTGACGGAGATCACACAGCCGTCCCTCATATCAAACCAATATCAAAAATCGCCTTGTGCTGTGTGTAATATTTCTGTATGCTGTTTGTTTACATGAATATCCGTTTTGAGCTACACGAAGCCACTAAGATGTAAAAAATCTGATTAAAAATGTGTATATATGCTGCTGGATGCAGAACATATATCTATAAATCTATATCATGCAACATGTGAATCTCTAGGATATAAGAAAGATGTTGGTGTGTGTGTATAATGTGTATATATATATAACGCTGAGCTGTGCTGTTTGTGGTGTGAATACGCTGAACACTTCCTTTGTGATTGTGTTGTGGTAACACAAGAAGACATCATATATAGATCACAGTGTTATTTGATATTGTACAGAGGTTCAAAATATGCAGATTCAGTTTGTTTCATTTGCCTCAGTTTAATGTAGATTGGGTTTACAGTATCAAAGATGGTAATATACAGTACAGTATATCTATGTTAACTAGTGTTGGAGAAGCCAGCACTTTGAGAACAGCCTTGATCATTTCTACAGTGGATTGATAATCTGTTGTGGTCACTACATGAGTGTCTTTTAGTGTGTGTGTGTGTGTGTGTGTGTGTGTCAACAAGAGGCTACTGATCAGCTTTCGAGTGGACTTATTTGTGTGGCTGTATGTATCTGTGTAAGTGTAGTGTGGGTAGATATTGTTTTTTTTAAATGAATATTCATGATTATTCTTTGTTTTATGTACATATTTTTTTGCTTTCCCATTCATTCGTATGGTTTCTGTGACCAGTGTTCAATGTCCAGAGCTCTTTGATCTGTTATGACTACTGGAGATGCACGGCCTGATGCAAAAGTGTGTTACTGCAATAAAAAATAAAATCAAATACATAAAAAAAAAACTGGCTCTCAGTAAGAGTTCGCTTTTTTTTGTGCTCTTGAATATTCATTCCGTTGCTTTGCTAATGTCGCCGCCTCAAAAGTGATCTTCTAATGCTATTACTGTTTTAATAATGCATTTAAAAAAAGATAAATTAATGAATTATTATAAATATGTATAGTGAATTATTATATATATATATATATATATATATATATATATATATATATATATATATATATATATATATATTATATAACTTATTAATATTATTATTTATATATATATTAATATATCTAAATTAAATGATAAAACACAGTGTTTGTATTATTCCATGCCTTTTTATGAGTTGTTGAATCATTTAATCAACGGATTCATTTAAAACAGTGATTCATTAGGCATTAATGAATCTAATTTAAATTAATTAATTGATCTTAAAGTTGGATGTCTTTATCTGGCAACATAATACTGATGAGATATATGAAGAGCTACTCCATTGCTTAGGTCTTTGAGCTCACAGTTTTATTCAGCTGGTGGCAGCAGAGTCCATTTAGTGTAGCATTATACTGTCTGAGATGCTCTCCTAAATTATGAATAGTACAGTATATAGTATTGTTTTTATATAACTAAAAAATACATTTGGACGGATGGGTCTCTGTTTGTTTTTCATGAAGCATGTCACTGCAATGATAAAATATTAACCATCCAGGTTCCTCGTTTTAACATAATTATTTTGCTATACTAATCAAGTAAAGACAGTTTTGCTTTCTTTTCTCAGCTCATCTCTTCTCTTCCAAAGGAGCCCTGATCATTACATTGCATGTAACTCCCTGTAATGCAACCAGTAGAATACTAACAGTAATGGCTATTATTTAGTCACTCAATTGGCCAGGATCCACTTTCCTGCTAAGTTTAGCACTAAGTCTAATCAAACACACCTGGGCATGCCAATCTGTGTCTTCAGTATCTTTAGTAAATCACAGGTGATTGAGATTGATCAAAGTTGGAGCAAAACTCTGCAGCGTGAGTTTCATGAGCCAGATTTGAGGAGCTGTGATATGTGCCAATTTTCTTTTCAGAGCCTGTTTGAAAATACCCCTTTTAGCAAAGTCCTCCTGATTCTGAAGGTGTGCTTTCAGAATTCAAGAGACAGAGCGGGTGGATGAAAGGAGCTGACTGGTTGAGCAGAGACCTCAGGGGAAGATTGAGCTTCAGGGCTAGGCAAGTTCGGTTCTAGAGAGCCGCAGTCCTGCAGAGTTCAGCTTCAACCCTAACCAAACACACCTGAACAAGCTCATCGATGTCTTCAGGATTACTAAGGTACAGGCAGGTGAGGGGTTTTTCCAGGGATGGAGCTGAACGCTGCAGGACTGTGGCTCTCCAGGACCAAACTTGCCCATTCCCCATGGCTCAGACAATGAATACTTCAGCACATCAAAACATATTTTCAGCATCTTTTATTTTTATGTAAATTTGTAATATGTTTTTTATATTTGTGTGTAGATATTTAGTCCCTTTCAGAGTTTTAAATTGGCTGTATTAGCCTACCCTAAATTCAATGTTTTCTATTTTGTATTTAATAAATCCATTGATTTGATAGTAGCTAAAAAGTATTTAGTGAAACCTTTATTGTTGTAGCTCAATAGTGAGGGCTACCCCATGCAGGGCCAGTGCTAAAGGGCCAACGTTTTACCAGTGAGCAAAGTCTTACAGGCCCTGCTGGGGGCCCTTAGACGAGCCCTAAGGTCCTGTCCCAAATGGAACACTTCATGCTTGCATTTCAGCATTGCTATTAATGTTGTGGTAATTTTAGCAAATAGTTTGCTATATAATTCAAGTTCAACAGAAGAGGGTAAACTTTATTACTCGTCTGAATCTGCATTTTAGTTGGTGTTTTTGTAAATGCAATGTCTCTGAAAGAGAACAAGACCAAAGGCATGCACGTGCACGCACACATCAGGTGAATCACTGCACTCCCGACATGTAGAAATACCTACTTTGTGTTTGAAGGTTTTTGAATCTCCTTCAGAGTTTTTCGGTGAATTAGCTCTTTTTAAGTGTGCACGTTGTTGTCTTACCGATTTGGAGGATGTGGTATACTTTAAGCACAAGCAATAATAAATAAGAACATGAGGTGCAACTGGAAGATCATAACAATCTGCTGTTAAAAGCACTGCACGTCTACAGGAGCAGAAAGAACTTGAGCATGATAAAAAGCATTTCTAGAGTTACTAAATGGGTGTAATATTTGCAGTAATCCATGTGCAAGAGATTCATCTTTCAACAGAAGTGGAAGAAAGTGAAAGGTTGTCCTTGATTTGATGTTTGCTTCAATTCTATTTCACTTCAAGTACAAATGTGGGTGGTGGAACTGATCGTGACATTTCGCATTATTCTCTGGAATGCTTGATTCTGATTGGTCAATCGCAACATTCAGATATCTTGTTTTATAAAATGCAACCAGTTCCATCTCCGTTCATCGATTCTAATGTGTAAATGACCTCAGAAGACTTGAGCAGGTACTCGTTTACACACCGATTGTTTCACACTTTTTTTGTTTTTTTGTCTTAGCGGAAGCCTAGAGATAATTTAGGGATAATTATAAAAGAAAAAATTTGAAAAGCCTTCAATAAATTCAAACCCAGATCAACCTGTGGGAGTTTTCCGATAAACAGTCTGATATCTGTAACATCATTAGAACTGAAATGAAATTTTATCAAGAAAATTTTTTTTGTATAATTTGTATTTCAATTTATCAATACTAAGGAGTGGAGCCATAAAGTTAATGAAATGAAATCATATTTTTGACATGAATGGAAATGGAAAAGGTCTTGTTAACATTTCCGAAGCTGAAATGACTTCCAAACAATCTCTCTCTCTCTCTCTCTCTCTCTCTCTCTCTCTCTCTCACACACACACACACACACACACACAGTCCTCTTCAGAAGTGCATCTAACACTTTCATGTGCCTCATGTGCCCTTGCCCCAAGGTGATGACTTTGATATGTGCTTTTATGGGATCAGTGGGAATAGGATTTCTCATGGTTATTATGACAGAGACCTCCCCATCTCTCTGAACCACACTCCACTCCTCTTCTTCTGCATAATCCCCAGATGTTCTACTTCAGTCTTCATTTCCTTGCTGGTGGGAGGCCCGGAGAAACATGGGGAAAGCTGTCTTCAGCACCCAGTTCAACAGCAGATCAGATCAGATTCATAAACTTCATTGTAATTCTGGTTGCTCACCTTGTGTTCATCTGTGCAGTCAGATATTAAACTAGATAAATCTGTCCATCTTATTTTTAATGTAAGAATGGGTGCAGCCATTTCCATGTGCGAGGTTCCCAGAGTCATCCGGTTCCAGTTATTTGATCTGTACTAAAATAGTCCTTTATACTGCTTGATACTGCAAACTGCAATATCAAGGAGTTTGCAATCAAAAGCACTTTGTTATGCTTCTAGTTATTTACCTCAGAAACACTCTCAGGTTAAAAGGGACAAAACTAGCAGTAGCCTATAAGATACAAAAGCTAAAATGTAAATTGTTTAACTTATTTACCCCTAAATGGTACATATTAATACCTAAAGGCCGGTTTCACAGACATGGCTTAACTTAAGCCAGGACTAGACCTTAGTTAAATTAAGATATTAAATCAGAGTTTATAAAAATTCCTTAGACAAAAAACATTGGAGGTGTGCGTCTTGCGACAAAACAATGGCACTGACATATTTTAAGATATGTCAGAACAAGATATTTTCGGTTGAGACAGCTCAAACATGCATTTTAGTCCTGGACTATATCCTTAAGTCTCATCAGTGAAACCGGAGGAAAGTGTACATAATTAGCCCCTTCTGAAAGGGCACCACCCCAGTGATAGTTTTGTATCTTTTTTTTTTTTTTTTCTGAGAGTGTTGCAGCTAACTAATCTGAATGAAGTCTCACTTATTCACAGAAAACAGCAAAGTAAAGTGTATTATCTACTATTTTTGCAGATTTATTAAAGACTTGATTGGACTTTGGGGTTCAGTGCAGTAAATAACGGTTTAGGCTGATGCTATGATATTTATTAAGCCTTTTTTGGGATTTGTCTACTGAGGCTCGACAGCAATATTATTCATAAACATCATGTTCCCTTACTTCTGCAGTTGTGTTTGGCAGAACAGGTGACCAAGCAGAAAACAGTGTGTGGTGAACCTGTGTACTGTAAACTTTAGACAGCTGAGCACCTGTCTTATCTACTCAATACAGAGGATTTCAGATACACATCACAGCTCCCTGATGGGCGCATTTTATAAATGCTTCCACATTATGTGTTATTTCAATTCATAAACACTTAGAAATAAATGAAGACATTTATAGTATGTTGTGCAACATCTCAGCCTTCATTTCTTGTGGTTCAACAGAGTATTGGCAGAGAGAGATGTTTTAGAATAAATTAATGCATTACTGACCCAATTAGGTTTTGTTAGTAATATGACTGCAATGAGACAAATATCTTAAAGTGAAGAGTCTGTATACTGAAGACTTTTCAGCATAATGGAGTAAGATACCGCATTTTCAAAAGCAGCAGGGAAAATAGGTTCTGATTGAAAGAACGCACTGCTCAGCAGCAGTCCTGTTCTTGCTGTGAATTAATGTACAAACTAATACCAGTTCACCAAGAACTCTGTGCCGTTCCTATACACTAGCACACAGTGAGCTGGGGTCTTAAAAGAGAGACTGACAGAGAAGAGAATGGTCAGCCAGAGAGTTGATGGCGAGTAAATCAGCCGTGAAAGACGACGTCCCCAAAGATTCATTAAAGCTATTGGTTTAAAATAAAATCCATACCGTGGCACCGCGACTGCTACTCATAAAAGCAAGACTAATTATATGGCAATTTAGAGTGAAAGAGTGAGACAGGCCTGCTGTTTATTCTACTATTGATTATCATTCATAATGCATTTAATTAAATGAATATGCTACACTGTCCATAAACAACTGTCTCAGTGCTGTGTAACAGCCTGCAGTGATCATTTTCTCTGCTGTCTAATTTTCTTGTCACATGACAACAAAATGACTTCATGTATGTTCTATGCACTGTAAAAAAGGATTTGTTAATAATACAAAATGAAGTACATTTTACAAAATAAATAAATATCAACAGTAATTTTACTTCAAAATTTTCCATTTCATTCAGTGTTACTTACTAGCAGTTTCTCAGTAAAATGTTTACCATTTACTTTTTTTTTCTTCAGTGCACCACAGTTTATTTGTTATACAAAAAAATGTTGAAGTATGAAAATATTTAAAATGTTTTAAGATTTTTGGACTACAGAACTTTTGGTTATGCCAACAGTACATAATGATAAATAAGCCTTTACTTAAAGGCTTTATGTATAATGTTCTACCATAGATATTTATAACGTACATTGTATGCATTCTATCTTTTCATAGATAATTGTGACCAATGTTAAAATGCATAATATTTGAAGTTTTGTTTACCATGTGTTTTATACTTTCAAAAGGTGTAAGAAAGAAGAAATAAGCATTATAATATATTTGGATACAATTATTCATTACATCATACAATGCATTATTAGCTGCATTACAAGGCATAATTCATGCATTAAAACTACTTATAATGCATTATATAAAAAGGCTTTCAGTAAAGTATTACTGTTTTTTTTTTTACTCTAGTTACACCAATGAGACTGGAAACAATTAACCACACAGCCCTTGGTGTTTTTGTCAGCATGTATTTATTAATGCACATGTATTGACTCGCTGACTGAGACACAAGCCCCAGGGTATGGAGGTAATGTAAATGAAAAATGCATAATATGTGTGTGTTTATGTTTTACTGATGACTGCTGGACTAATGTCATTAAAATGTTTATATTGAGAAAGATGATCTCATATACTGAATTGAATACACCCTGTCTGCTGTCTAATCATTAATACTAGACATAATTTATTTCAGTTCAAGTTTATTTGTATAGCCCTATTAACAATACAAATCATTACAAAGCAACTTTACAGAAAATTAAGTTTCTACAATATTTAGTCGTAGCTTATCAGTGGTTACTGTCAGTTTGTGCACGTATGACAGGATTTTTCAGAAAAATTTATACAAGAGTTAGTCAGCCAGACTATGAATATTATTAACATCAATTATTATATGATGCAGTCACACATGTAGCAATATTTGTTAGTTCTGTTTGTTGATTCAGGGTCAGCATCATCTCTTCTCAGGTGTTCTGGATCCAGACTGGAGCTTAACTCCTAGTTACCACGGGATGTAAATCCATTTTCCTAAAAGTATAATCTCCGTATTCATGTTGGTTATGATTCTGTTCAAAAACGTTGTTTTGACAATTTATGCGTTAATTTTTAAATAAATGTTCTATAACACTTAACTTGCACACATATTAATCTTTATCAAAAATGTTTTCAAATATATTTTTCCAAATAAAAAATGTTTAATACAAAATCATTCAATTCTAGTCAAGGTTGCTTAATTTAACCCAAACAAAAAGTGCCATTTTTGTGTAAAAACAAAAATATCATTTTTTTTTTTTTTTTTTATATAAAGCGATGTTAGAAGTTTATAAGTGACGTGACATTCAGCCAAGTATGGTGACCCATACTCAGAATTCGTGTTCTGCATTTAATCCATCCAAAGTGCACACACACAGAGCAGTGAACACACACACTGTGAGCACACACCCGGAGCAGTGGGCAGTCATTTATGCCGGGGAGCAGTTGGGGGTTCAGTGCCTTGCTCAAGGGCACCTTAATCATGGTATGAGGGTGGAGAGAGCACTGAACATGCACTCCCCCCACCCTCAATTCCTGCCGGCCCAAGACTCGAACTCGAACTTCGATTGCGAGTCTGACTCTCTAACCATTAGGCCACGACTTCCCCTTTTGTTGTTGTTGTTGTTTTGTCACATGATAACAAAACGACTTTAGACATCTTGGTTACACCACTCTGACATTGATTGGACTGAATATAATTGAATTATAAATAAATAAATAAATACATAAATAAATAAATATATAGAACATATATATGCTACATGCTGTAAGATCAGAACGATTCAAGGACGAGATGTATAGATGTGGGGGCTCTGGCAACCACCCAGCTGTCTCGGGAAGTGCTTTTACACACAGGGTCATCCATCTCACACAGGGCTAAGAGGTTTAAGCGGCTGGGAACCTGTAGAGAGCAGCATTTGATATAATCACATACTTCTATACCATCAGCTCGTCCTTACCGTAAAGGGGGTGGAGCGATTATAGTAAAGCTCGTGTATTTTCTTGTTGTGGCAGCCGAGACCTAATCGTTTTCACTCACAGACAAACAAAATCTGTATTAACTGCCTCCAAGTGCATATATTCCGAATACAGGCTATTCATTTAACTAGTTCTTTTAGTTTGAAAGGGTATCGCAACCCGCCGAAAGGCGATTCTCGACGAAGACCGCTCGTCAAGAAGACTGGTGGTACTTCAGTGGACCATCTCGGCTTTTGGAAGCAGTTTGTCATTCTTCCCAAGGAAGCGGGTGAGTAATTGTCCTGCGGTCAGCTGTCCTGTTGAGCTTCTCACTTCAGAGGTGTCCACTTATAGAGCGCGCGAAGGCGCAGAGCTGAGACACATCTGCGGCGTCATCGCGTCGCTGCGCGTGGTTTGAGGCTTTGCACTTTGCACACGGCATACGAGGACACTAATGAGGGCTATTACCGAGTTCTGGGTTAGCAAACACAGCCAAAGACTAGTTAACTTAGTTCCCGCTCGTGTAAAGAGTGCATAACCATTATAATAAATGGAGAATTATAATTGCATTCGAGATGACTGGCGCTGGAGAGCAAGTTGTTTACACCCTACTGTCATGTAGAAACAATTACATCGTCATTTGTAAAGCGATATATACAGATAGGGTTTTGCGTTTGTATCAACCAAAAGTGTGTGTGTGTGTGTGTGTGTGTGTGTGTTTGTTTGCATGGAATTGAAATATTGATTGGTTTTATTAAATTACTTATAGAGAAAGAGCGACTGTGGCAAACATGGGGCAATACAATGTTTCCCTGGGAAATTAATTTCTAAGAAATATTTGACCCTGTAGCGACTGACCAATCAGAATCAATATATATATATATATATATATATATATATATATATATATATATATATATATATATATAATCTATCTATCTATCTGTCTGTCTATGGGTGTAAAATAATAATTTGATTGGTTTTATTAAGTTACTTGTAGATAAGGAACAACTGTGTGGGAAAATAATTTTTCAGAAATATTTGACCCTGCGGCGATTGACCAATCAGAATCAAGAATTGAACAGCAGTGTTCTTAAGATTCTTGTTGAATGACTTGTCCTTGGGTTTAATAATGTTAAATGTACATGTAGGTGTTTTTATGCCTTATGGTGGATTTTAGTGGATTATTTGTGGGTGGCAAGGAATCAGTCAATCATTTCACCTTGATACAGGTTCATCATTTATCAGGGCAGTTTTGTAATTCTTACATTTATAGGCCCCTTTGAAGAAAACTGTCAGTTTAATGGGCAGATAAAATACATCTACAACAGTTGTGTTGTAGCGACATTCAGCCAAGTATTCTGACCCATACTCAGAATTCATGCTCTGCATTTAACCCATCCAAAGTGCACGCTCACACACACACACACACACACACACACAGCAGCCATTTATGCTGCGGCGCCCGGGGAGTAGTTGGGGGTTCAGTGGCTTGCTCAAGGGCACCTCAGTCGTGGTATTACCAGCCCGCGACTTGAACCCACAACCCTAAGTTTAGGAGTCAAACTCTCTAACCACTAGGCCACGACTTCCCCTAAATCTAAAGATGTTGTCACAAAGTCAAATGAACACAAAATTACAAAAGACTAATTAGCAGGATATTGTTGCTAAGTTTCAACAGCTCGGTTGCAGTTATTACATAGTTGCCTGTTTTTGATCTAATTGTGATTCCAGTTGTATTCATTCATTGCCATACAAAAGAGGGAATTTGAAGTGAATTGAAGAGAAATTAAAATAAAATATTATTTGTAATATATAATTTCTTTCTCCGGTGCAGTAGTGTATTATGCGACCAAACCCAAACCAAACTTACATATGTAATGAAGTTCTGTTGTTCCGTACTCGAGGCCCGTTCACACTGAAGAGGTGTCCGGATGTTATTCACTTGCACTGAGAGTTGTCGATTTTTGGAAGCACAAGCAACAGAAGCATCAATTGTTGAGCAGATATTAACTTTTTGCAAATGAGGGATCTGCCTCGATACAGCTTGAAGCCAAGTAGACAGAGTATGAAACCAACAGTAAACCACCTGTGACCACATTTATTGCATTGCTGCCATTGTGAATGGGGCTTAACAGTGATGCTTTGCTTTTACTTTCTTGTAGATGTTCTTACTGTGCTGCGGTATCTTAACTGCATCAGGGTGTGTGTCACTGTCTCCTCTCCCACTGCTATTTGAAGCCTTGTGTTGTGACCCAGATAACATAAGGTGACACTGAAAATGATTGTTGCCAGGTTGCTTTTTTTGCTAAAGTTTGCAGTCAGTATGAATGAACAAAATGATTAACAAGGCATAACAAGCATTGTAAATGAAACATTTGGTGCTTTCTACTCACGTTATTTTAAAGTTGCAAGGTTTAAGTGTATTAAATGATTAAAGTCGTCCTGTAAACACCACTGGAGAGAAGTCATTTTCACTTTCACTGGAAGGGCCAGTCGTGGCACTTTGATTACAAGGTCAAAGCATCAAAAATGAAACATATACATGGTTGATTTGTTCACAATATTATTAACTGTTGTAGGTCGGGCAGTGAAAGGTAAGAACTTATGTTTTACAAATATATAATATTTACAACAAATAATAACAATTAACATTACACTGCTATAATAGTCAGTCTAAATGCAAAGTGGACCCCAAAAGCGAAATGGGCTATTGAAAACATTTGTTATCATTTAAATTTTGTATTAATCATTCAACCCTGTGGAATATTGGTTTACAAAGTGTTGCAGGAAATCTACTGTTTCTTGTGTATGTGAATGGTAGACTAAACTTGACCTAATTAAACCACCAGTCGAAATAATCTGAAATATCAGCCAAAATGTCATAATCGTGGCAGCCTCGGCGGATGCAGCACAGGGTTGAATAAAAGCACAAGAGCTGATCTTGGTTGTGAGGGGCTAAATAATTCAGAGCACGATGGGAACGCGCGTCCTTAAAGAACCTAGACTCTGGAACATATGCGATAAATAGTCCGCCAGCTCCAGTCTTCCTCAGGTTTCAGCTTCAGACAGCGAGGACGCTGTTTACGAGCATGGAAGCGCACTTCAGTGGGTCTCTATGGCCGATGCGACCCAACACGTCGTGTCCTGCATTTGGGGGTGAATCTCCACTGTGCGCTTGTCGGGGAAGTTAAATAGTTCGGTTGCATAACAGCGCTGACGTCCCGATCTGCATTCACTATATGTTGACGTCAGGCGGCAGTTCATATGAGGGAACCCTTGCTCTGTCTGAACACAATGTACAGAGAGTTATTCGTCCATGTGCAGAAACTCTGTGCCGTGTTTTCAACAGTCGTTGGCGCTTACGATGCCAAATGGTGCCCTGTTTGTGTTCTATTTTACAGTGCTTTATTTTTAGTGCTCTTTCTGGAGCGGGCTTCTGAGAGAACGGATTTAGCTTGATGATCGTTTATAGCTCAGCAGTCATGTCTTTACGTGCCTGAAGCATGTAGAACATGCATTACAAGAGACAGATAATGCCTGAAACTGTCAGGTGTTATAGTGGTCTGGACAAAAATAATCACAAGTATCCTAATATAAGGTGCAGTTATGCACAGTTTCATATGCTAGGCTTTATCATAGTTGTTTTGGAGAATCTTCCATTCAGTTATAAGTCAGATTTTTTGAATATATTCATCTGCATGTTTAAGTTTTTTTTATTTGTTTTATTTTTCATTTTATAATAGCCTATATATATTCATTTTCTTTTTTAATGACTGGATGGGTTGACATAAGTTTCTAGGCTAAAACCTCAAAACAGAAACAAGTTAACATTAGCACTTCTGTTTCCACTGCAAGTCAAATTTCAATTTCAATAAAAAAATGTAAGGTCTGAAATAATATTAAATAACACAGAGGTTGTCAGGAACATAGAGACAGATGCCTCTAAAGCTACTGTTTCTATTGGGACACATCTGGGCCATGAACACTGAAGAGCAAACTAACTGTGTGTCTGCATCCATATTAATATCTGCAATAGATGTCAGCAGGTGACTATGCTAAATTAACTCAGTACAACATTTTGAAGGTGTCAGCTAACACAACATTATAAAGTTAGAATATAAAAACATGTAGTATTTAATTAATACATATTTAAACACAAATAAACACATTCTCACCTGTGAAAGGTTATCCCATTTCTCAGGAAAGTCTTCAGTGGTTTTCAGGGACATTATTAAAGTAACTTCTCATGTTGTAAAGTTTGCCTGTAAAAAGCTGCTGTTGGAATTTCCAGATTTGATCCTGTCTTCTGTTAGTGAAGACATATTGTCTTGACAAATTTTACGTAAGTGTTACCTCAGTGTTACTCTGTTATCTAAGCCTAATCATTAATCATTAGAGTTTCACATTTAATTTTTGACCTACTGTATTGCATGCTCAGACAAATATTGTATTTCAAATGTTCTCTACATGTCATATGTTTACCCCCCCCCCCCCCCCAAATAAAATAACGTGCACTTAATTTTCACTTCATTTTGTACACATATTATATTGAATTCCAATGGTTGAGAATTTATACTTGGGAACATTTTAATTTCTGCTCATTTAAAAGCCAGTGTGCTACGCTGAGACTTAATTGCCTTTGAAAAAGTATGGTGCTGCATTTGATTTGCTGTTTAGTCCTTTTATTCTATTACTCTCTTATTTTCAGTTAGCAGTTTTAACACTATTAGCTAGAAAATAAGCTTCTGCAATTAATATTATAGCAGAGAAAAACATAAAAAAAGCTAGGCTATATATAGGCCTATATATGGAGATACCCCCTGACAATGTAAAACACTTTGATTAAAAAAAGCACTATATAAATGTAAAGAATTATTATTATTATTATTATTATTATTATAACAAATAAACAGGCCTACACGAGAAATATGTTTTTACTTAAATAATAAATTAAGAAAATGAACAAAAAACTGTGCAACAAGAAGCCTAGTATGCAGTTTCGGTTCATTTTTGTGCTGCGTGAAAGGAAACAGAGCTAGGCATCCTCTTTTTCTTTAGGCTTATATTACAAAAGCACAAAGAATTGTTTTTATTGTGAATGTACACATAGAGGCAATTCCTATTATCTTTATGACTAAAAGGAGTAGTTACTTCTAACCTACTTTAAAATAGCATGCGCTCACACAGTGAAGCTTTGCTACATTGACAATGCAGACTGTTCATTTTCATTATAAAATACAGTCAGTAAAACATATGTGAAAAAAGAGCACACTGCTGAGTTTAAATATGTAGCAAAATCTGTGCCGTTAAGTATGATCACAAATACAGAAATATTTCATTTTGTGTCGAATGAGAGACCCAACGTTGGTTTCAATTTCGTTTTAGCCTAAATGAGTTTGTTTTGGTTTGTCGTTTATATATCCATAGCTTTGTATATTTTAACTTCTTGTTCTTTTCTAAATACTGTTAACTGAAAGGCTTTGTTGTGGAGTGAGGGGAACTAATATATCCTAGCTATGTCAACATTGTTTTTTTATAATGTTTGTAAACATTTCGAGTCGGCATTAGACTTCTGAATTAAATAAAATGAAACTTATGTTTTGTTTTTTTTTACTATAAAACAGAATTTGTTTATACGTGTAGCATATTTAGACCATGCAGCAAACCTTTTTAAATATTTAGATAAATTACTGAAAATAAATAGAAATGTGTTTGTAACAATGTAAATGTCTTTAATGCCAGCTCCAGTCAATTTAACGCATTCTTACTGTATAAAAATAGATTTTTCTGTGGCACTGAAGTGTACAGTACTTTAATTCAAAATGTTCCCCAAAAAAACTAAAACAAAAAAATACATTAGGCCAATAAGTCCATTCTTCTGTATTTAGTGGTTTTATGTAGAAATATATTGATTATTTACACTGAGATATTATCTTCCGATTTTATAACAGTGAGAGCAGAAGAATCTAAGTACAAAAGCAGCCCAACATGTTCAGCAGCTTCCAGGTAAAAAATGCATGCAAATAAGACGTGATGACATTTAGAGGAAGTTTATGTAGTTGTTAACGTGGTGGAGATAAATGCACCGTAAACCGTAATCTATAATCATGAGATGTTATTAGGCTACTATGAAAGATCAAAGACATGAGGCCGCAGTGTTTTATGGGATAAAGCACTTATGGGATAGGATACTGTATCACTACACTGGTGGTAAAGTACAATGAAGTAACAGCACCCTGATCGACCATATTCAGGACAAAATCACATTTCTAAGATGATTGTAAGCTAAATTTCAAACATGAATAAATATTTTCGGTCACACTTTATTTTAGGGTCCAATTCTCACTATTAACTAACCATTAACTATGACTTTTGCCTCAATTAACTCCTTATTTGCTGCTTATTAATAGTTTATAAGGTAGTTGTTAAGTTTAGGGTATTGGGTAGGATTATGGATGTCATGCATAATATGTACTTTATAAGCACTAATAAACAGCCAATATGTTAATAATAGACATGCTAATAAGCAACTAGTTTTTAGTGTGAACTGGACCCTATACTTAAGTGTTACCATATTTTCCAATTAAGTCTTTCTTATATTTCTCAGATATTTAATAATGAAGAATGATTGGCTTTCTTTTCTAGATTTAATCATCCAAGCACCCTGAGGTTTTACCCTGTTCCTGCAACTTCAGTTCTCTTCATACAGTAGATCTAAAATTAATGATGTGGGATTATGGTTGTAAATACAGTTTGTGAAAAGGTTTTAGATTTACTTTCACAACCTTTTTTTTTAATGTAAGATGTCTGTAACTTTTCTTTGGAGATCTATGTTTATTTGATCCAATATTGTAGCACTCACTTGTCGTCAGTTGGCATCAGTGTTAGTACAGCAGACGCCTGTGACTGTGCCACTGGAGGAAGGAAGTGGTTGCAGAGAGAATTTTGAGTTCTGCAAAAAAATTCAAATAGCACAAAACAACAGAAGTTTGTGCTTCTTTGTATCTTACACATCAGTTGTTTTACAGTACATTGTTCTTCATGATTTGCTTCCCTCCATGTCTGCTCATTAATCATGTTATCAATATATGCCATGTGCGTATGCATTTGTGTGTGAATGCAGCTACATAATATACTTATTGTCTTGCAGTTGGATTATTAAAATATATTCTGACTTGTGGGCCTAATAAGCCAATATTAAAGTAACTTCTCACTTTCCCCTGAGCCCTGTATAACTAAGCAACCAATAAAAAACAAAAATGAGAGCAAGAAAGGGACATTAAAGTGCTATATTTTCAGGCCTACAATATTAAATCCACTAATCCAGTATGAAGCACAGATGACTTAAAAATGACCCCGAGTATGGGCTGTAGGTGGGGTTGCACGATATTATTTCTTGGCCATTTCTGGTTAGATAATATTAGAGATTTGTGTCAGTTTTCGTGACGAGTGGGGTGGGCCGACAGCCAGAAGAAGAGCGACACCTGCACGACTCGTCGGTCTCGAGTCCCACAGAGGAGCTCCGGAAGGATAAAAGGAGGAGTTACGACAATGAAAGGGCGAGAGAGGACTAGGCCTGGGTTTTATTTTGTGTTTTGATTTTGTTTGTGTGTGACAGTCATCGACGAGGGGCTGTCGCTCTGCTTTGTGTTTATTTTATTATTTAAGTTTTATTTAAAATGTTCGCCGGCACCAATGTAACAATGTAAAACGTTTTTAGTCACAGGGAAGAAGGAGGCAGGAACCGGCGAACCTTTTTTATTTAAAACGTCAATAATAAAATAAACGCAAAACAGTCGCGCACAAACAAGATTTTCAAATTTATCCTGATAGACATAGCGACAGTCATTCAGCCCAAAACTGCTGAAAGTGGCAGTCTATTGTAGGGCTGCACAATTATGATAAAAATTATGACATAATTGTCGATTATTCCCTTGAAATTCTAATTGCGATTATTAATTACAATTATAAAAATGTACATTGATTGATGTTTATACCATTGTTTCATGCAACTGCATGCTGCATTTATATATGAAAAAAACTGTAACTGAAATATTTTTTTATATTTTTTCTATATTATTGAGCCTCAAATATACATCAGATTGGTTTCTTTTTAAATGATAAGAAACGTTAAAATATTAAAGTTATTATAATGTTATACTGAAACTAAAACAATGGAAAAACCATTAAGATAACATGAAGAAAGAAAAAACGCATCTTAGGCATGCAGAATAACATAAGTGGACTTTGAGCAATTCATTGCTAATCTGTTGAAATGTTACATAACAAGAAATACATGTGTTGTATTTCATATTAAACTGCTGGAGGTCAGAGGGACTGGGGAATCCAGACAGGATGTAGTAGTTTGGCAGCTTGCTTGAGGAAACAGTTTAGTGATGTGAAGTATTTTGGCATGAATGGTTCCTAAACATTTTCCAGATGTAAGAAGTGTGAACAGACTGTATGATGGATTATAGCAACAAAACTTGGCCCACTGAACGGGGACATTTGGACACTCTTTTCAGGGTTTGAGGTTGGCTAATACTAGACCTTAGTTAGCACTTGAGTGTGGGTGAGTTACACGAAAAGTTTCTGCAAGGGCACATTAAGTTGATCAGGTCACAGACTTTTATAGGGTTACAGAGAAAATTATATTTCTTGACTGCATTGCACACAGATGGTGTCAGAATATTTGTATCAAACAGCTCTGTAAGCCTGCCAACAGATGACCTAATTTTACTAGTTTACTTCCATATTTCCTTGCGCAACATACATTCGGTTAATTTCATAATTCCTTGTTCAGTCTGCATGCAGAAATACCCCTCTTTTCCCAGAAAGGCTTACCAAGGATGCTTCAGTATATTAAACACACCAGTGGTACTGTGTACCATAAGTGTATGAAGTGTCAGTTTGTTTGTTTGTTTGTTTGTTTATTATTTGTATATTATTAGTTACTGTACAGAGTGGCAAGCTTATGTTAAAAGAGGCACAGGTGCAGTGGAAATGTCCCCAGGGTTGGGCTGTGACCCCTGCGTCTCCCCAAAAAGCCATTTTGCATTTCTGCAACAGCACTGTAACCAGAAGATTGAAGCAGATCAGGTTTCACTGGCCTCCGTCTGGCCTCTCATTCACCTCCTGTGCGAGTCTGCATGGATATGTGAAAGAGGACAGAGCATGTATATATATTCCAGCGCCGTGATTTACGTGTTGGTCAGGTTTGTTGTGCCCTCGCCTCCCTGTTTTCCCTTGCAGCTATGTGTTTGTCTTTCTGCTATAGTGTGACATGTGTCTGTATAAGTTGGCAACATAACTATGTGCTGCCACACTTACGATGGTGCCACACCTTTATGGAGCCAGAAGAGTCTCATAAAGATAAATGCACACACTACATTCACATATGCACACACATGATTCATAGATGCACACACATGATTCATAAATACACACACAAGATGCACAAATGCGCACAAAATTCACAAATGCACACACAAAATTTAAAAAGCACAGAAGATTCACAAATGCATACAAAATTCAGAAATGGACACAAAAATCAGAAATACACACACAATTCAGAAATGCAAACAACATTTACAAATGCACTCAAGATTCACAAATGCACAGGACAAGATTCAGAAATGTATTTCTGATGCACACACACATATATCTTGATTCACAAACTGCTTGCAGTCTGTGAACTTCACTGCATTTGTGTGTGAATTTTGAGACTCCCCTGACTTGACACTACAAACAAATGCTTTTTTTTAAACAGGGAATGATCAGCAACCAATCAGATATCTCCCTTCTTTTAGCCAATCACAAGAATGCACCCCATGTGGGGGGATTGTTTACTTATAAGCCAATCACATGAACGTGTTCACACAGCAATTGTATTAAATTGTATGAAAATACAGATGTTTAGATTACAATTCAGGTTTATTTTTATTATTTTTTACTAAATATAAATTTAAAAATATCTCAATACATTTAGCCCAGTGACTGCAGAAAAAAAAAATTAACCATGGATTCATAAATTTGCAATAGGCAATTATTTCATTTTATTGAAATATTTTAATGAAAGTAAAAAAAAAAAAAAATGTTTAAACCTTTTTGAATATTTAAATATATCTAAATATTCTTTTGGATGCAATATAGAAGTCACTTTAATTATAATATTCAGTCCCTACATGAAGAGAGAGTCAGTGGTCCGCTGCGAGAGGAAAGTGGCTCTCTGGCTGAGAAAAGTGGGTCTCCGGCTGTCGTTCGCTTAGGAAAGTGAGTTGATCGCTGCGTGAGGAAAGTGAATCGTTCGCTCAACTTCGCTGCTTGAGGAAAGTGAGTCGCTCGCTGGGTGAGGAAAGTGAGTCGTTCGCTGCGTGACTCGTGAGGAAAGTGAGTCGCTCGCTGGGTGAGGAAAGTGAGTCGTTCGCTGCGCAAAGTGGGTCGCTGGCTGCGCAAAGTGAGTCGCCGGCTGTGTGAGGTAAGTGAATCGTTCGCTGAGGAAAGTGAGTCGCTCGCTGGGTGAGGAAAGTGAGTCGTTCGCTGCGCAAAGTGGGTCGCTGGCTGCGCAAAGTGAGTCGCCGGCTGTGTGAGGTAAGTGAATCGTTCGCTGAGGAAAGTGAGTCGCTCGCTGGGTGAGGAAAGTGAGTCGCTCGCTGGGTGAGGAAAGTGAGTCGTTCGCTGCGCAAAGTGGGTCGCTGGCTGCGCAAAGTGAGTCGCCGGCTGTGTGAGGTAAGTGAATCGTTCGCTGAGGAAAGTGAGTCGCTCGCTGGGTGAGGAAAGTGAGTCGCTCGCTGGGTGAGGAAAGTGAGTCGTTCGCTGCGCAAAGTGGGTCGCTGGCTGCGCAAAGTGAGTCGCCGGCTGTGTGAGGTAAGTGAATCGTTCGCTGAGGAAAGTGAGTCGCTCGCTGGGTGAGGAAAGTGAGTCGTTCGCTGCGTGACTCGTGAGGAAAGTGAGTCGCTCGCTGGGTGAGGTAAGTGAGTCGTTCGCTGAGGAAAGTGAGTCGTTCGCTGCGTGAGGAAAGTGAGTCGTTCGCTGATTGGCTTATAAGTAAACAATCCCCCACGTGGGGTGCATTCTTGTGATTGGCTAAAACAAGGGAGATATCTGATTGGTTGCAGATCATTCCCTGTTTAAAAAAAGGCATTTGTGTGTCGAGCCAAGTCAAGGGAGTCTCAAAATTCACACACAAATGCAGTGAAGTTCACAGACCGCAAGCAGTTTGTAAATCAAGATATATGTGTGTGTGCATCAGAAATACATTTCTGAATCTTGTCCTGTGCATTTGTGAATCTTGAGTGCATTTGTAAATGTTGTTTGCATTTCTAAATTGTGTGTGTATTTCTGAATTTTGTGTGCATTTCTGAATTTTGTATGCATTTGTGAATCTTCTGTGCTTTTTAAATTGTGTGTGTGCATTTGTGAATTTTGTGTGCATTTGTGTATCCTGTGTGTGTATTTATGAATTATGTGTGTGCATGTATGAATCCTATGTGTGCATATGTGACTGTAGTGTGTGCATTTATCTTTATTGAGACTCTTCTGGCTCCATACACCTTGAGCGCCACAGAGACAAAGTAAAAAAAAAACTAGGTTGATAGTGATTTGGGCAAACACAGACATATATAGAAACATATGGAGTACTCATTCATTATGAGTAACACAACTCCTGTAGATTGAGTTAACAGCCATTTGTTTATATACGTGCTGTAACATAACAACAGATTGCCATTTTTAGCAGTTTTGGGCTGAATGACTGTGGCTATATGTCTGTCAGGATAAATCTGAAAATGCATGTCTTCTCTACGCACTGAGACATGGCAGTGCAGAGGGTTAAAAGACGTCGCATTCAAGTTTATCTTTAGACAGTAATTTTAGATTTGAAATTCAATATTGATTTTAGAACTGTTCAAATGATTTACTGAATGTAACGCAAGTAAGTAAATGTAATTAAATTACCTAAAAATTAGCATTAATCGCTTACTTTACTTTTTCAGTGGATAAGTAATTTAATTACAGTACTTTTAGTATAGACTGTTATAAAGAAGAAAATTAGTGGTGTTGCTTATATAAATGCTTATATAGGCTATTATTGAGTATTCATCAAAACTCGTTTTAATTTCCTTGCGTGAAATGAGGAATGAGGAAAGAATTCTCCCATAATAAATACAGCCGTTTGTCACTATGCACAACTGTTTTTAATTGTATTTAGTGTGAATTGATCTGCCCAAGCTTAGCGCTGTGACTGCAATTAAGATTCAGTCATTTAAAAAGCCTCATTGTTTTGACCCTGGGAAACAAAGCGCTGATTAAATTCTTAATTATTTTGTTGAAATCTTTTAGAGTATACATTGCCCTGTTTGTCTGGGGTTTGTAGGAGCTGTGCAGTATATAATAAGTGATGTTGGCTGTGAATCTGATGTTTACTGTGTAACCTAGGGTCTGTTGTTTTTTCTGTTTTTGTTTTATTACCTCTCGGGAGCTCTTGAGATATTGCCAGAGGACCTAAATCCAACTCCTGCCCATCTATACATTTGCCTAGAAATTTTTTAAGCATGAACCTATACTGCTAGATTATGTTCTCTAGGTTTTTCCCCAGGAACAACAGTCCTGCTAAGCCCCAGCTTACCTCTAAATCTAATACTTATCCTGCTGGTGCCATGGACCTCATGGACCTAATGCCTGTGTTTTGTAGACTTAGAGGGGATCAGGGGTTGTTGTAAGTCCACATTTTAACATTGGATTTATGTTGCATTACGGCCAAAAATCTGATTTGTCCTTTGCATCAAACAGAAACTCAGTGGCAGATTTACTTTAGGCTTAGTTGTCACTGCAGATCAAGGTAAGGATGTGTTCCTTTACATCACATGAAAACATGTGGGAGTCTTTTGCAATATTTATTTGAACTTAACATGATCTGACACAGACAAAAATGCAACACTTTGCATTTTCTTACACAAGCCTGTAACCTGATGGGAAATAAGGCCACACTGTACAGTATGTGTCAGGTTAAATATTTCTCTCTGTTTTTCAAACTAGGGGCTCGACAGCAAATTTGAGAGAAAAGTAGTAAAATATTGCAAATTCAAATGCAAAATGAAATGTAAATGTTTTCATTCTGCTTTCAAAAGACACAAGATTCTTCATTATTTTATTATTCTATTATATTGACAGCCATATACATTTATTTAACTCTAATGGTAAATATAAATGGAAAGATAAATATCAAATAAATATTTTTCATAATTCACTATTATGAAAAATATCATTTTGTATAATTCGCAGCATTAGCTTAAACATCCAGTGTTACATGATCCTTTAGAAAACATTCTAATATACTTATTTGCTCATGAAACAGTTTTGCTGCTTAATATTATAAATGTATAATAAATGTTTTTATTTATTTAAATTTATTTGAAAAGGGACCATGCACAATCTAAACATAAATGTTTACATTTCATGCATTGCACCAAATTAAGCCAATGGATAGTCTGCAGTCCTTAGTCAGGTAATCATAATCATAGGTAAACATAAAAACATAAGACAACAAACAATCTTATAATAAGATTCTCTGATTAGTATACATGTAAAAACCATTTATTTGAAATAGAAATCTTTTATCAATTTATAAATCTCTTTTACTGTTTCTTTTAATTAATTTTAAGCATAGTTTAAAAGCAGCTTTTAATAAAAAAAATCATACTGACCTCAAACTTTTGACTGACAGGGTTTTGTTCTCAAGTTCTTCATACAATTACGTAAATTGACCTTAGTTTCAATGCTATTGTGTGGTTATGACATTTCTCATTTGGGATTCAAATTATGATCCATATCCAGCTTGGTTCTATGACCTAATGCTAAAGGTCAATACAAGATGCTGTGATTATCATACACTCAGAAAATCATACGGGCTTGGAGCGCCATGAGGGTGGGCTGATGATTCAGTTCACAACATGATGGGATTTAGACATTTGAATTGGTGATTTCTTCCACAGCTTTTCCTCACCTTAAATCTCTTCTAGCTGTGCTACAGTACAGTATATGCATCAGCCACAATCATTTTGCAGAATGTATTATTTGACATCAGCATATATTTTCTTATACTGATCATACTGAAAGTTCTTTTCACCATGTGCTATGCAATTAAACGTGCAATCTTAAAGCGTGCAGTAGGTCTTAATATGAGGTGATCGAAGGTCATGAGGTGTTTCACAGTGAATGCATATATACTACAATCGCAAGTGTCTCATTGAGCTGCGGGGTTGTCAGCTCGGCTCTGCACTAGCAATTTAATGAATCACAATGTCAGGGATAAATCTGATTCTTCATCCGGCTCATCACATTGTCTCCTCGTGAGTGTTATGTGCTGCTCTGACTCATGCAAAGGTTCCTTTGCTCACAGCCACAGTGAAGAGACACAGTTGTTATCAGCAGCACATAGAGGGCATCGATCCTTTCATTCATTTGTTTTCAACCCTCTTGACCTCAGCTGCCAGCACCTGAAATAATCACTCTGAAAAACAACGATATTCTGTTCTTCACTTGCTGTTGAAGGCCAAATAGGACAGTTACCACAGTAACAAGCAGTAGATTATCTGATGGTTTAAGAAGGCCTCGTAAAGACTGTTTAACTCTGTAAAGAGTCTGTGAGGCACATTAGAAGCATTCACACTGAAAAAAAAAATACGGTAACACTTTAGTATAAGGTCCAATTCTCACTAATAACTAGTTGCTTATTAGCATGCCTATTATAAACATATTGGCTGTTTATTAGTGCTTATAAAGTACATATAATGCATGACATCTATAATCATACCCAATACCCTAAATTTAACAACTACCTTATAAACTATTAATAAGCAGAAAATTAGGAGTTAATTGAGGCAAAGGTCATAGTTAATGGTTAGTTAATAGTGAGAATTGGACCCTAAAATAAATTGTCACCAAAAATAAATTATTGATTTGGTCCCATAAAAAAAAATCTAAACATTATTAAAAGAAAAACTATGTTTTATAGCAAAACTATGTAAGATAAGACTTAATTAAAGGAATAGTTTGAGTATTCCACTTATTTATTTTCTTCTGTAAATTGATTTGTAATTTTGAAAATGTATCTTGTTTAAAAGATGCTTTATAAAAAAACAATACAAATTATTATTTTATTTTTTTTATTCAAAAGGTAAATGTAATAAATAATGTCATTTTCAGCTCCGGTCTTACTTTTGAAATATATTAAATCAAGACAGAAATGTAGGGCCCTATGATTTCTGTGAGGTGGACTGGAATAAAAGCAGAATTTACTGTATAATGCAGAATGTCATGAAATGTATTGAATACGATGAATACGTCAAAGTAAGTGTTACACTTCAATCAAAACATAGTGTCTGTGAATATTAAGCAGCAAAAAATAATATTTAAATATGAATCTGCATGTCTCTGTGTGAATGAATGGCGCAGACACGCGGTTTCCTTTACTCCACAGATACTGAAAAGCATAAATGTAATTAGCAGAAAAATTTAAATACTCAATATTTTCTGGAAAAAAAATATATAAAAAACAGAATTATATCTATATATTTTTTTATTAAATCAATTAATTAGAGTTGCTTTTGGAAACAAAAAATTATTTTAGAAAAAATAAAACACATTTCACAGGGCCATTTTTGATTAATACAGTTTTATTTAACCATTAAAAGAGTGTAGAAAAATTCTAACTAATAATAACAATAATAAAAAAACAAAAACAAAGAGACACTACACAGGATCTGTTAAAGCAAAGTTATGGGTTCAATACAAGGTAAGCACTAGCAAATGTTATTTGTGGCATAATGCTGATTACCACAAAATGTGATATAATAATACTAAATATAAATATACTACAAAATAATAATAATAATGATAATAACAATACTTTTTTCATTTTTTTTCAAAAACAGCTATAGCTGTTAACTTTAATCAAACATATTCACAATAAACCATGAAAAATATTTCACATATGTATACGAATCAAAACATTTAAAACAAACAAAATAATAATAGTAATTTGGGCAAAAATAAAACCTACAAATGTCACCCTTTATTAAGATTTGCTATCAAGCTCTTGTGGTTCTGATTGGGAAAGGAGTCTTTTTCTCCTTTGTGTTGCATGTACCCCTGCCCAGCTTACCTGGACTTTAAAAACAATACTGGTCCACACTACACTACTACACTACTTCAGAGACGATGACTTGTTTGTTTTACATTTCAGTTTGACAGGCACATTTACATCTCAGACTGAATGTCACCAGACCAGCTGCACTCTATGAACTGATGAGGAACTGAGCCATTGAAGGCACATGACACACACATCAGCATGCTCTTTCACAAAAAAAGGACAGTGTACATTAATCTACATTCGTCAATGTAAATGTACCCAAATCAGCCCAAAGGCTAGTTTTCATTTTTTAGCTTCATTTCCTGCTGTTTCACATAGGCATCATTGCCAGATCCTTAAAAAGTCATTCAGTAAGTTTTGAGACAAAATCAGGCATGCCTTAAAATGAAAACAAGCCCTTAATGGCTTTAACTGGTCATTGATTTCAGTTAGATACAGAGTTATTTATAAATATTGGTATGTTTTAATAGATTGTTTACTTCATTTTTAAGATATGAATGAATGGAGCCGCTGACTCCATATTCTTCTTTGTCTACAAAAAAAACAATCATGACTGATATATTTCCTAGCTGTTTCTTTAGTTCTTTAGTAGTTTCTTTATGTCTTAGATAACATTTAAACCTTAGTTTGTATATGTAAATATTTTATCAAATCGTCCCCTTGGGATTATAAGGTTGTATCTGAGATTTTTGTCAAAATTGAGTTATTCTCACATTCTTATTCTGTGTCAACGTATTTACATCATGTGATAGATTTTTATAATGTTGTGTACACTATGGGACTTTTAATTTAAAAAACGATAAGGTTCTATCTACACAGTCAAATGGAATACTAAAACTTTGAAGCTCAATATCTCAAAACTACTCGGAACGCAGATAGAACCTTATAATTCCAAGGTGTATTTGTTTTTTCCATTTTTTTTTTATTTTTTTTTACAGAAAGAAGGATACTGCTTCAGTATTTCAGTGAAATATAATGTAAATTGTAGTAATTTTTGGAATATCTCCTCTTCTTTTATATAGAAGGGTTGCTATAACACATCAAAGTATGTAGAAAAATATGTGTGACAGGAAGGAAAGATAAATAAAAAAGGGATAAGGGAAAAAAATAGAAGTTAATTATACACCGACATCAATCCTTGTACATACGATCCCATTTCTTTACAAAGGGACATTTTGCACTCAATGTTGTTATTGTAATGACTTAACCATTAAAGAACCTACTCAAAAATACCCCTTAAAAACCATGGCCAGTTACAACTTAATAAAAGTGCCTTTATATGTGAGATCACATGCTGATCAAAAGGCTGTCATCATATCTCCTGGCAGAGTCGAGAAGCTTTTGTTCTGATATCTGATTTTCAGCAGATTAGATGCAAAGTGTTTGTCATGCAGTGTATTCACCATAGTAGACAGTGTTTGTTAACTGTAATATAGCATAAATGAGGATTTTGGTGGTCCCTATATGCACAATACACCGCTCACTTTTGGGAAATTCCCATAGCCTCCTTTCTGGCAGTGACTTCTCTCATTTGTTAAGGGCTTTGGTTTGCCAGCGTCTCAAAGAATGTCTTAAGCAGTGTGATCTCATTTCATCTGCTTTTGTAAATAGATAGTCATTTTTATTTTTTTTCTTCTTACCACAAGTAGTTTTTGAGGTGTCTCAAACAATTCAGTTGCAACCACACAGGAAAGGAAACAGCTGACAGCTTTCACGTTTTCTCCTTTTATCATACTTAAACATCGTGAGGGATGTAAAGTTATAGCTGACCTCAAGATATCTGTAAATTTCATACCAAGTGTGAGTGTGAATCAGTTCCACAACATAATCTTTTGTGGGCTATTTTAGGACTGTCTTCACTTGCATTGGGGAAAAATTAAGATGAAACAGTTTTAGGTGTTCAGAGTTTCAGTTTAAATGTCTTGTCTTCAGTTAACTATAGTGAAAGACACATCCACATTCATCCTAGACTTTTGAGAGAGGGAGTGTCCCAGTCAGTGTTTGACTTTGCTTTTTTAATCATTCAGTGCTTTAAGACATGAAGTGTAGAGTTTAAAAACATCTTCTTAAAGTGTATTGACAAATCTGCCACTTCACTGACATGGTTTTAGCTTTTCAACTAAACAATCTGCCCAGACATGCATTTCCTGACTAATACACACAGTATCATAGCGAAAGAAGCAGACTCGGTGCTCAAGGCACTTATTTGAGTTTCTGTTATTTAATTCTAAACACACAAGGCTGGTTTCCTGTTTCTGCTCGCTTTATTTCCCCATTACAAAAATAAATGAGAGATGGAAAATGGGGCGAGCGGTCCACTTCACCAGGGAGGAAATGAGAGAGGTCAATTTTGTTTTGGAAATCCAGTCATTTTCTTGGCATCCCAAGAGTCCTCTTCTGCCAAAATCTGTTTTAGCCATATGGACACTGTGCATGTGCTGTATACAAATGTATGTCCTCTGTCTGTACTTGAATGGTTTCAGAAAGCAACAGAATTTAAAGGGATACTCCACCCCAAAATGAACATCTTGTCATTAATCATTTACCCCCATGTCCTCTCAAACTCGTAAAAACTGTTTGTCTTCGGAACACAATTTAAGATATTTTGAATGAAAAGCGGGAGGCTTGTGACTGTCCCATTGACTGCAAAGTAAGTTACACTGTCAAGGTCCAGAAAAGTATGAAAATCATCGTCAGAATAGTCCGTCTGCCATCAGTGATTCAACCGTAACAATATGAAGCGTCGAGAATACTTTTTGTACAAGAAGAAAACATAAATAATGACTTTATTCAACTATTTCTTTTTCTTAAATTGTGTCCTGAAGACAAATGAACCTTTTACGGGTTTGGAACGACATGGGGCTAAATGATTAATGACAAAATTTTCATTTTGCAGTGGAGTATCCCTGATTGAACCAGGAGTTTGTGGTCATCTGAAATACTGTAACAGGTATTTTTTTATTTTTTTTTGAGTTGTTTCTGAATATTTAGAGTGTGTTCAAGGCTCTATGGTTGAACAATCAGATTTAAAGAATATATTTCCTGAGGGAAGGTTATGTATGCGGCCAAGGCTGTTGCGATGCCTGCTACACACACACACACACACACACACAATCCGATTGTTCCATTAGAGTGACAATAGAAGCTATTGACCAGAACTATTGAATTGGAAAAGTTCAACTACAGTAGCTTGTTGAATAAAATTATAGCATTCAAGTTGATTCTTTAATTCTTTACAATATGCGTGTAATGGCTAAATGAAATAAAACG
The DNA here is from genome assembly GCF_003368295.1 of Carassius auratus. Taxonomy (NCBI): domain Eukaryota; kingdom Metazoa; phylum Chordata; class Actinopteri; order Cypriniformes; family Cyprinidae; genus Carassius; species Carassius auratus. Next base: position 161,848 of record NW_020528894.1, on the reverse strand, counting down.
ATATGTCCTATAGCCTAACAATAAAAATTGTTTTGTCTAAACAAAAGCTTGTTTCTGCCACGTGATTTAAAAAAGGAATTGCAACTTTTTTATAGAGATATAAACACCCAATTCAGTCTTTTCTTTTTCTCAGAATTGCAAGAATATATGTTGCATTTTTATATTATTTATTTATTTTATATTTATATGTATATTAAAGATGTTGTACCTGGCCCAAGAATTGCTCACAAATTTCATGATTAGTGATATTTTATAATTAATCAAAAAAATTTATTGTTATTCTTAATAACATTTATAAAATAATGATTCATATTCATAATGAATATTTATGGCCCTATGAAATCAATTTTATTTATTCTGTTTAATAAATAAATTTTTGGATTCTGTTTTTTTTTTTTTTTTTTACTCCATTTTAATGGTTAAATTAAAGCGTATTAATCAAAAAAGCATGTCTTGAAATCATGAAAAGTGATTTAATAGTAATTTATTACAAGTTTTTTATATGTCATTTTAGGGCCCTACGAAATACTTTTATTTTACAATTTTTTTTCTGGTAATCAAATGAAAGCATAAAATATTCAGAACAGAACATGCAAGATTCGGATTTAAATGGGTCATATGATGCGATTTCAAGTTTTCCTTTGTCTCTGGAGTGCTGCAAGCTGTTCATGCATATAAGATCTGTAAAGTCTCAAACCCAAAGAGATATTCTTTCTAAAAGTTCAGACTCATCCATGCCTTCCTAAAGCACCTCATATAAACATTCCCCCACATGTCTATGTCACTGTGTTAGATGTTTTGCATAACACAGTCCAAATGTTTACTCAAAGAAAGAAGGCCTAGCTTTTATTCTTGCTGTAGTATTGTTTGTAGTATTGTTGGGGCACCGCCATTTCGTGGAGAAGCTGTGTGTTTCCAAATATAGTAAGGGGTGTAACACTTTCATCACATGCTTGAGGCATTCAGCCAATCACAACGCACTGGATAGCTAGCCAATCAGAGCAAACCTCAGACAGATGAGCTTTTGTAAAAATGTATGTGTTTCAGAAAGGCAGGGCATAAAGGAAAAACAATAATATACAGTATGTGGAAAATAATTTTACTTTTACCAAATACACAAAATAATGTTCTTTTTAGCAACATCATATGACCCATTTAAAAGCTTTTTTGCAGCTTAATATTCACAGACACTAGCCTATTTCAAGATCTGAATATAAGTGTACTGACGTACTTTCGATTTATCCGTACAAAGTTTGGCGAATTCCATGACACTAAGAATCATTCAGTAAATTCAATTTTTATGACTGGATTCCACAATTCCGTCCACGTTTTCCACATCGCAGGGCATCATAGGGCCCTACATATTGTTTGTATTTATGTATACAATAATTATTTATTAGTGTCAGAAAGCTAAAAAAGTTCACACAAAAGTTATTAGACAATAGACACTTACATAATAAATAATATTTAATAAAAAATACAAATAAAAAAAGCAACATCTCTGCTTACTTTATTGTAGACTTACTAATCTAAAGCCAGAGTCTCTAAAATAAGAGAATCAGCAGGTCATTGTGTTTGTGTTCAGGGGGCGCCTCGTGTCTGATCTTGTCTTGGGTGCCGTCACGTGAGTCACGACTTCATATATCACACTGATTCAGACTGAGGTGCTTTTATTGGCTGTTTAAGAACGTGAGATGCTAAGGTGTGAAACGCAGGTGATAATGCATGTCAGTGCAGAGAAAGGGAGAAGAACAGAAAGTGTGACATGCTTCACAAACCTAATCTCTAAGATATTTTTAAGAAATGATTAAATTAATCCCAAGATGGAATGATCTGATGAATTATTAAACACCGAGGTCAGCCATTATGGAATAACCCAGTTCAGCTTTCCTATAATAAGATAGAGGCCGAGTGGTTGCCTTGGAAACGGCAGATTTATTGACCTTGCATGGCGAAGCTATGTCGGATTCAGAGCAAGAATGGAAAAATAACACACAGGCGTGAGGGATGCATGTTTATCAGCTAGCCTTTTCCCTCTAATGAGAGCAGCTTGGCCTGAGCTCCGGGGGCAAGAGGTCAGACACAGTGATCTGGTGCACATGTGCACCACCGTGTGTGCAAACTGAGTCACCGCTGCTTTACAAATGAAGTTTGGTGCAGCCTCTAGGGGACTGGAGCATGGACTCTCTTTGTGCTAATTCAAGATGAATGATGTGTGTCTTTCTAACAGGTGTAAAGGCGTTTGATCCAGAGGCAGAAGTACATGCGGGGGTATGTCACCATGAGCCGTCCTATAGCAGCCGACGGATACTCACCCTGCGAATGCTGAGCGAAGCGGGTCGAGGGTCGGGTCCGCCTCAGTCTCCTGTGATTGGTCGCTGGATGGAATCAAGGTGAATGGAACACAAAGAGCAGGAGCTGAACCTGCCAGAGGGAGACGAGGCATGGTGAGCTGTCCTGTGTGTTTTTAGAAAATACTGTATGTCCGCTCTTAAAGCGGTAGCTCAGCCAAAAACAAAAATTCTGTCATCATTTACTCCTGATACAAACCTGTATGACTTTCTTTCTTCTGTGGAAGATAAAAGAAGATATTTTGAGAAATCTTTTAATGTTTCTTGTTTGTTTGATGACGCTGAGAGTCAATTGTAACCAACACTGTTTGGTTACTAACATTTCTTTTATGTTTAACAGAAGAGAGAAAATCATACAGATTTGAAATGACATGAGGGTGATTGTTGATGACAGAATTTTCATTTTAGGATGAACTGAGTGACTTGGTTGACTAATGTGCTTGTATTTGGACAGGTTGAGACGACCAATAACTGGATCTGCTTTGATCAAATAACTGACGTTTTAGAAAAACTATATTTTTTTCGAAAGGATTTATTATTTAATAATGTAATTTTTTTTATTAAATTCTACCCCAACAAGGTGCTTCATAAAAATAAAAATATAAAAAATGTGTGTATATATATATATATATATATATATATATATATATATATATATATATATATGTAAAATAAAAAAAGATACATAGTCTATAATCTTATTTAAAGTGCTGTTTTGATTAACCCTGTGTATATAATAATGAAGAGTTACATTTTACCAAATTAAGTAATAGATAATTGTACACTAATTTGACATCCTTCTAGACCTTTTTTGTACTTTCACAAAATGTATATAATAAAGCTTTCCACTCTTATTCCGACACATTCATAATAATAATCTTACAATAAATATAATCACCTCAAACATTATTATTATTATTTTTTTTTTTATTGTTTATAGTATTTATTATATTCATATTTATTGTTATTATATAAATCAGAATAACAATTTGAGTGGAATAATAATAATAATACGTATTATTATTATTATTATTATTATTGTTGTTGTTGTTGTATTATGTATAAAATAATATAATTTAAATATGAATAATAGTGTTTATTTAATTATTTATTAATGTCTATATAATTATGAAATATTAAATTTCTCTAATTGTCACTCTAACGACTTATCATGTATGGGCACGAAATGCTGTTTTGGGTTTAAATTATTTCATCATGTGATATGAAAGAGGCCTCGGAGTGTAAAGAGAGACATAAAGCTAGATTGTCTACCAGGAGCAATGGTCAATAATAGAGTGTCAGTATCTGTCACGCCCCTGGACTGTCTGTGTTTCTCTCCCCATGTGCTCGCCATGACCTCGTTTACCCTCTTGATAATCATGTCGTTTAGTTCAGGCGTATCTTGTTAATTGTTCTCATTTCCCCGTGCATTTAATGTGCTGTCTGTCTTTGTTCGGGTCTCAAATCGTCATGTTTGTGTGTCACCAGCCACTCCTTGCTGTGGATATCCCCTGTGTTTAGATTTATTTTTTGATCCACATCTCCGAGTTCATTCCCTCCTACACAGTTCGTGACAGTATCGTCAATATACAAACATATTTAACCACTCAGTGCTTTGACTGATCAATCAGACTCAAGTATATAATAAAATCAAACATAAAGGATTATGATAACATTTAAATCAGTGACTGCATCACACATGTGCAAGAAGTCTTTAACATCACCTAACCGAATGCAATTGTAATGCAGAGTGCTTGATGATTCATCGAAGTGTGTGAAATGTTTTACGATGAGATGATATGATTAGATATGGAATAAGACAAATAGAGAGTGAGATTATAGTGCAGGAGAGAGAGAGGTACATAAGCCAGATGCGGCCACTGTGTAGCAAGGGACAATTCAGGACACTGAATCATTACGACAGTCGGTGGATTGTCTGTGATCAGTGTGTGTGTGTGTGTGTGTGTTTATATGGAGCATCCAAGCACGTGTCTCTCACATGTGCTGTCTCACGGTCGCGCCCTCCCCCAGACGTTCAGTTAGTTACTGCATGCGCACCACCACACACACACATGCGCACACACACACACACACACACAAACACACACACGCACACACACAAACACACACACTCACTCACACACACACACACACACACACACACGCACACACACAAACACACACACTCTCACTCAGTTCCAGGGGCCCTGTGGGTCAGTTGTGGGATTATTATGCAGCTAGAGAAGTTTCAGATGGTTCCCTGAAAGGCAGATTTGTCCTGCATCGCCTCGATCCGCCATTTAATTACGCCTCTGTAATTTGATTAGCAGAAAGTGCGCGTGAGTGAGCATTTAAAGGCTTATTCACTCTGAGTGTGTGTGCGTCTGTGTGTATGCACTCGTCTCTCGGCTCCTCTCTCCTCGGAAGCATGTGCGGGAATTAAAAAGGAGGAAGTGGAACTTTGACGTGGATTTTGCTTTGATGTGTCATCCTCTCACGTGTAGCTTTAGCCACGAGATCCAAGAGGATAGAAACCCTCATTTTTAACTTGTTCATGCTCAAAGAAATGCAGCAGCTGTTAATAATAATAGATGGTTTAATTTTTTAATTTTTGTTTTTAGATGTAGATGACTGCTAAAAATGTGCGGTGAGGTGCAAAAACCAGAGGAAATCTGGGAATAAAAGCATATCTTTGATTTAAAATGTTGAAAATCATATAACTTCTTTTAATAAAATGCTGCTGTCATTTGTTTCCACTGTATATTTGCATGCATAAAAAGGTAAACCAAAAAAGAACATTAAGGCTATTATCAAATGTGTTGGCAAAATTAATAAGAAATATAACACGATTTTTCACATTCTCATATTCACGTCAAAAGACAACAGTGCAGATGGCAGAGGAGCGAGAGAGTGAAGAGGAAGATGAGAGTGGAGGGTTAGTGATGCAGGAGAGGTGGGGCTCACAGGAGGAGGAGTGTGAAGAGAGGGGGAGAGGAACGGGATGGGGTGAGAGAGAGAGAGAGAGAGAGAGAAGTGTCATCCTACCAGCTCAGAATCCCTGTTACCGCAGATAGATTGCGGACAGCTTTGCGAGAGGAGGGAGACGGCAATCATGCACATTTTACAGCCCCATTATGTCAACAGGTTAGAACATAAATGTTTTTTTCTCCATGCATCCCATTCCCTCTGTTTGTTCAGTCTTGTCTTTTGATGCACGGGCAGATTGTCAGTTGGACTTAATACTGTGCTATCCAATAGAGAGAAGACATTTCATTAGTGTCAGTGGTTGGATATCTTGTGTGTGCATGTGTGTTTAATGAAACTCAGATCCCATGTGAGTGATAAAGTGGGATTGCATTTGAATATGTTGCATTTCAGTTGTTTGCAATGTTGAAGGCTTAGCAGATTTGTCATGCTTTGGTAATTTGTGATATAGCGCTATCTTCATGCAGTGAGTGAACTAATAACGTAACACTGGTGTATATACTAGGCTGTGTGTTGTTGTGTTGAGCTCTATACACACAAGCATTGCCTCACATCATCTGGACTCTGTGCTGGTTCATGGAGGTGTGTCGGGTTCATTTGTTGTACATCGCTTCTGAGTTCATAACCTCCACACGCAGACAGAGTCTTCTGTTGTTGTTCACTGAGGAGCTTGCCTGAAAGTGTTGCTTATGTATTTGATTGTGGTTTTGGAGTCATGAAGACAGTCACATGAGTTTAACATATGAAACCGGTTTGTGGTTTGGTCTGTTGCTGATCCTTTAGTTTTACATGGTCATGCCACACTGTTGATAAACAAACTACAGAGATCAGCTGAGGTGAATAATGCAGTGTGAAATTATTTTAAACAGTGCCACCATGTGGTCACCACATGCATTTATTCTGCACACTTAAAGGGATTGTTCACCTAAACTGAGAATGCTGTCAGCATGTATTCACCCTCCTGTCATTTCAACCATTTACATGTATTCATTTAGCAGAAGCTTTTAACCAAAGCGACTTACAATTAACAAATACATAAAACGATTCTTCTTAAAGAGGCAAACAGACACAGGAAGTGCTCGTAATACCAAGTTCAGGAATTGTTCAAATAAGTACAAGCTAGAAAGGGAAGGAATAAATAAAGAGAAAGAGAAAGTTTATATATATATTTATGATGAAGTCAAGTAGCATCGAAAGAGATGAGTTTCCAGCTGTTGCTCAGACCTTTATGAAAGACTTTCTTACGTGGAACACAAAAGATGTTCTCAAGAATGTTGCCAGCTGAACAGTTTTGGTTACTGTTGACTTCCTCTCACAAAAAAAAGACACATTTCTCAAAATATCCTAATTTATGTTCCACTGAAGAAAGAAAGTGTTTGAATGGTTTGATGTATTAAAATAGTCTTAAAATGTCCATTCTGTGCTTAATATGCAGACCAGCTGTAGAAAGTCTCTCGTTATTGTGTTTGTTTGAAGGGCAACAGTAGCTCAAGCATTGGTGTGAGTGTCTGACCAGTGACAGACACGTGGAGTGTTTTTGCATTGTTGCATTTGATGATTTCTATCTTTACTGTTAATCCTTACGATATGTACTGTAGAACAATGGAATAAATAACTAAATGCATGTTACACTACCTTTCAATAGTTAAGGGTCAGCTTTTTTATTTTATTTTTTAAAGAAATAAATACTTTTATTTAGCAATGATGCATTAAATTGATCAAAAGTAATAGTAAAGACATTTATAATGTTACAAAAGATTTCTGTTTCTCTTTTGAAATTTCTATTCAAAGAATCCTGTGTCATAGTTTTCCACAAAATATTAAGCATTGATTGATATTATTATGAAAACATGTTAAATTCTAATATGTTAAAACAAGTTATTTTTAATTCTAATAATATTTTAGAGTATTTAATAAATTAAAGAAATAATTATTTATCAAATAAATGCAGCCTTGGTGAGAATAAGAGACTTCTTTCTGTAAAGAATATCAAAAATCATACCAACCCCAAACTTTCAACGATATTTAACAATGCCAATCTTGTGAAATAGAAATAGAAAAATAGTTTCTGATTTTAATGTACACTTTTTTTTCCCCTCTCCTCTTTTTCTCCAGGTGGCCGGATGGAGTGAAGAGAAAAAGAAAGAATAGTCAATGCTCTCTGAAGAGCACGTCTGGTGAGATTGATTTTACATACGGTGTCTCTGCAGTCTAAACCCCAGCATTTTGCCCAAACATCATTACCCCCTCTGTGTTTTGAGACAAACAGATTTTGAATGCAGCTATCAAAAATAACTATTAATATCTTTGAGAATTGTTAAGAATGATAACAATATATGTATATGTTTATTCAATTTTTTTCAGTATTTTTCTGAAACAGACAACGTGTCTGTATTTGGTCAGATTAATTCAGTTCACAGTTCAACATCGCCCACAGATCTTTTTGGAATAAACTAAAAATACTGTTACCATCTCCTCACCCTTGTAATTCTCGAAACACTTATGACTTCCCAGAACACAACAGGAGTTATTAACGATATGACAGTCACTGGACTGGTGAAATGATATCACGTAGTGTGTGTGTGTGTGTGGTCCTGGTATTCCCTACATTATGGGGATCAAATGTCCCCTCAAGGATGTTAATACCAGTCATTTATGACATTTTTTTGGTCCCAATGAGAAAAATAGTTTAAAGTGAAGTTTGTTTTTATAAAAATGTGGGAAGTTTTGTGTGAGGGGTATGTTTGGACAGTATAAAAACCATTACGTCTATGAAATGTCCCCAGTAAACATGGCATGGGTGTGAATGTGTGTGTTCTGCTGTAACAACCATCTCCTCCTCTTCTAGTGAAGATCATCTCTGTTCCAGGGTATGTTCCCAGCTACCTGGAGAAAGACGAGCCATGTGTGGTATGTGGGGACAAGGCCACCGGCTACCATTACCGCTGCATCACATGTGAGGGCTGCAAGGTGAGATTTCCAAGCCCTGAACCGCTTGATAATCAGAATCCGTCTGTACTCACGCATTAATCTGCTTTCTTTTACTGTCAGGGTTTCTTTAGGAGGACAATACAGAAGAATCTTCACCCTTCCTATTCCTGCAAATATGACAGCTGTTGCATCATTGATAAAGTCACCCGCAACCAGTGCCAGCTGTGCCGCTTCAAGAAGTGCATCTCGGTGGGCATGGCCATGGACTGTGAGTGTTCACACACACACACACACACGCACACACACACACGTTTGCTTGGCTAAATAAAGACATACTCTAGATTAAGTTTTTTTTATATTAAGCTAATAAAAATGACTACAGACTAACCCAAACCCACATTTTATTTTATTAAGGATATTTATATTTAATATTTATTTAGTATTGGGACCAATTCTCACCATTAACTAGTTGCTTATTAGGATACATATTACTAGCAAAGGGCTGTTTATTAGTAGCTACAAAGTGTATATTCTGCATGATCATATTCCTGTTCAATGCCTAAACTTAACATCTACCTTACTAACTATTAAAAAGCAGTAATTAGGAGTTTGAGGCAAAAGTCATTGTTAATAGTTAGTCAATAGTGACAACTGGACCTTAAAATACAGCGTGACCATTTTATTTTATTTTATTTTATTTACCGGCATGTATTATATATATATATACATACATATATATTTATATATTTATATATTTATATATTTATATATTTATTTATTTATTTATTTTCCAATTTTATTTTATTTTAGAAAATAATTTAGTGTCTGAAGACTACAGAAAATGTTTTCCTAATGTTTAAAATTTGTATATTATAAAGTATAAAAATATACATGTATATATGTATGTATTTTATTAATATATAAGACCTGCTGATTTTTTTTTTCAAAGTATTAATTCAGTACAATCTGATGGTAGGATTGTCTTTACATGACATGGTCTCTAAAAAAATAAATATATAAATCCAGCCTTTAAAAAAAACCCTGCTATAATCTTCTTACACATAATAACATTACATAACATTGCTTGTCATTTCCTGAGTATTAAATGAGTGATTCATGTCCCTGGCAGTGGTGCTGGATGATTCAAAGCGTGTGGCCAAGAGGCGCCTGATCGAGGAAAACCGGGAACGGAAGAAGAAAGAGGAGATTGTGAAAACTCTGCACAATCGTCCTGAGCCCACCGTCTCAGAGTGGGAGCTGATTCGTATGGTGACGGAGGCTCATCGCCACACCAATGCCCAGGGCCCTCACTGGAAACAGAAACGCAAGTTCCTAGTAAGAGTCCTGGTTGTGTCTGTATGTCTGTGATCATGTGAAGTCACTTCTTCATCATGGCAACTGTGTTTGAATGTCAGAGGTCAAAAAATAAACAACGACTGTTGTTACACAGAGTGGTCTGTCAGGATTTGAGAGTAGCTGATAATGACCAAAGAGCACTGGATTGGCCCTCAGACAATCAGACAAATCAGTTTGAGGAGAGATGGACTGATTCTTTAGTGATCAGAGTTTGGTTTGCTTGTCTGGTCGGTGCTCTAGTGGATCATACTGAGTTTGCATGAGCTCAGTCTAACCAGATGTGAAAACGGCATTCGGTCCTGTTTACACTACTCCATTTTCGTTTTCATCTACGTGCTTGGAGCGGTCGAATGACTGTATCGGCCTCTACATATCCATGGGTACAACAATGAGCATGATGTTACTGTTAACATGGTCATCAAGGATATGCAGAGAGAATGTGGGCAGCCACACCATCGTTTTCAAAAGTCTCAGGTTTCGACCTGGAAAACGGCAGAATAGTGTAAATGACAGGTGTAACCGTAGCAAAATGAATGCGTTTTAAATCGAAAAATCCCTAGTGTAAACGTAGCCTTAGAATGGGTTAAGAAATATAAACAAATTAAAAAGAAAAAAGTCAGGGGTCATTTTGTGATTGTTTTTTAAAGAAATATTCTATAAGCAAAATACGAGGAAATACAGTAAAAACAATAACACTGTGAAATATAAAAATGTAATAATTTCTGTTTTAGTATATTTAAAAAAGTCTTGTATTCGTGTGACGATAAAGCTAAATGTTCAGCATCTTCAGTGTCATATGATCCTTCAGAAATCTTTACATTTTGTGGAAACGGTTTTAATTTTTCAGGATTCTTTGATGAATAGAAAATTAAAAAGAACAATATGTATTTGATGTTTTTGTAACATTATTAATGTCAACAGTGTCATGTCTTTTGATGCAACATCCTTACTGAATAAAATACAAAATTATTTCACATAAAAAGTAACTGACCCCAAACTTGTTGCTTTGATACAAAATGCATACAGTTAACAGCAATTTAAAAAGCTTGAACTTCTTTTACACACAAACTCGACCAAGACCAAAACTAATTTTACAGTCAAATTTACAAAGGCTTTAACACTGTATGTCAGAACAGATAACATTGTGGTCTAAGTCTAACTTACAGTTAACTTACAAACGTAGAAGTTTGGGCAGATTAGATCACATTTATTTATTTACTTTTTATTCTACTATGGCTTTTTCTGTTCTGTAAATGTAGTATTTTCACATAATGACATAAATTATAAATAAATAAAAGCTATATTGCATTTTTTTATTGTATTTTTGTTTTCTAATGTCCTGATGCAAATAAAGTCTTTACTGCAGCAATTCTGTGTCTGTTTTTTTTTTTTTTTTACATAAACTGTACATTTTATAAAGCTACTCTGAGATTCAGCTACACTGCAGATGAGATTCATTCATTTTTTGTATTGAATTTCTGCAGCAAAAGAAACAAAATGCATCATTTACTAAACCCAACAAAACAAAAATGTACAGAGGCTGCAAAAGACACTACAGTGCAAAACACGATCTATGATCAATACAATACACTGTCTATTGTATAAGGGCAGACCTCACATATAAAATAACGCAGTTTCTGTAATTTCAGCTTATGATAGTGTTTTTATTTTGTCATTGTGGTATGATTGATTAAATGTTCCTATTGGAAGAGAACATGTGTTAGTGTTTTGATTCTGAAACATGTTTGCAGTGTTTTGTTAGACATAGTGTATTGTGTTCGTTTATCATTGTTTTTTGAAAAGCAGTTTTGGGGTTTAGTTTACAATGTGTGATTTTGAGCATGAAATGGAAAGCGATTGTAAAAAACGAAATAAATGCTGGTAAAATGAAATGTATTTCTTATGGTGCGGGCTGTAAATAAGCCGGAAAAAGAGTCAATAGCAACATCTGTCAGGTTTATTATTTATTTTTTCTCAATCCAAACCTCTATGTTGGTCTGTCTTTCAGCCAGAAGACATCGGGCAGTCTCCGGCCCCCACATCAGACAACGACAAGGTGGACCTGGAGGCCTTCAGTGAGTTCACCAAGATCATCACCCCTGCCATCACACGAGTTGTGGACTTTGCCAAAAAGCTGCCCATGTTCTCCGAGGTCAGTGTCGGTGTTTCCAAATACTGCCCTCCACCGCTGTGAAAGAGCAATTGTGTGCTCCGCTCCAGCTGTCACTGTACTTCCTGAACCTAAACTACACATCTGTGTTTGTGTGTCAATGAAAAAGGCTGGCCTTAATTAAAACATTGGCTTTGATTACAGGCTGTTGCTGTGCTTTGAATCACGTGTTATTTTGCCACTCTAATCGCTCTTGTGAACACATAATGATCACAAATCATCAGTTGTTGACTTGCTACATTGGAGGACATTGAAGCCTCTAGTTAGAGGCCTTTGATTGCGCTAGGAATCTCAAAAAAACGATTTAAAAGACATCAATCAAATAGTGGTTCGTCCTTGTTTTTGAGCCTTGATTAGTATCACGCAAACAATAGTGATTTGTGCTTTCCTGTCTTCCTCTGGTGTCCAGCTGCCCTGTGAAGACCAGATCATCCTGCTGAAAGGCTGCTGTATGGAGATCATGTCCTTGCGCGCAGCGGTGCGGTACGACCCCGAGAGCGAGACGCTGACCCTGAGCGGGGAGATGGCTGTCAGTCGAGAGCAGCTGAAGAACGGAGGGTTAGGAGTGGTGTCTGATGCCATCTTTGATTTGGGCAAGAGCCTGTCACAGTTCAACCTGGATGACTCGGAGGTGGCGCTGCTGCAGGCCGTCCTGCTCATGAGTTCAGGTGAGGGGTCTTAGGAAGATCCTGGCATCATTTACTCACCGTTGTGTTGTTTCAAACCTGGATGATTTGTTCCTTTTCTCTCACTGAACACAAATGAAGAATTTTACTTATTTCTTTTTTATTGTTCACTGATCATCTTGTGCTCCGCTGCAGCTTTCAGATCAAAAGATTTGATGTAAGGCACACAAACGAATGATGTTTGAACTGGGAAGGAGGTTTATCAGTGAATCATTACTTTCTGTTGGTTCCTCTCATAATTCGTCTGTATAATAAGTATTTCATTATCAAGTGCTTAGAATATAGTTCCATTCAAACGTTTGGGGTCAGTAAGATTTTTTTATGAAGAAATCACAATTTTATTCAGCAAGGATACATTAAACTGATCAAAAGTGACAGTAAAGACTTTTATAATGTTTAAATATCTATTTAATTTAAAATTTATTTTATTTTAAATTATTTATTTTATAATATTTGTTTTTGTTTGTTTATATGTGTGTGTGTGTGTGTGTGTGTGTGTGTGTGTGTGTGTGTGTGTGTGTGTGTGTGTGTGTGTGTGTGTGTGTGACCCTGGACCACAAAACCGTCATAAGGGTCAATTTTTTTTTACATTTATTTAGATATTAAGCTGAATAAATAAGCTTACAATTGATGTACATGGTTTGTTAAGATATACAATATTTGCAGAAGATACTAAGATACTACAAAAATCTAAATATTGAGAAAATCAAGTTGTACAAATTAAGTTCTTAGCAATGCATATTACTAATGAATAACTAAGTTTTGATTTATTTATGGTAAGAAATTTACAAAATATCTTTATGGAACATGATCTTTACTTAATATCCTGATGATTTTTTAGCCTGACTACGTCAGACTTCGTACTTCCGCTCAATTTCAGTTCGCTTCTGTACTCAGAGAAGTAGCAGAGTTTGGTATTACCAGGCTAATGATTTTTAGCATAAAAGAAAAATCAATCATTTTGACCCATACTATGTATTGTTGGCTATTGCTACAAATGAACCTGTGATACTTATGGCCAGGGTCACATGTTTATTTCAAATAAATGCCATTCTTTTGAACTTTCTATTTATCAAGGAATTTTGAATAAATATATTACCGTTTCCACAAAAATATTAAACAGCACGACTATTTTCATAGATAGATAGATAGATAGATAGATAGATTGCAATTGTAATAAATAAAAAGTTAAATCAGTTACAATTAAAATACAGTATGTTACATTAGAAAAGTCATTTATAATTTAAGTCATAGTTCACAATATGTTTGTTTTTCTGAATTTTGGATCAAATAAATGCTGCCTTGGTGAGCATAAGAGACTTTATTTTGAAACTTGAAAAAACCCAAACCTTTGAACTGTTCTGTAATATGCAATCAGTTAAATTTCTTTAAATATTGCGTTTACTGCTAAATGGCACCATCTCGTGGATAAATAAATCACAGCTAATATGGCATTACAGCTATCTTATTAATTATAAATTATATATCATAATTATTAACCTTTTTATGTTACCTCCATTCATGCGCAAGTGAGATGCATTACAGATATGCCTGATGTAAAATATTTGAACTATAACAGTAGTCTGTAATCCAATGATTATTTACTTACCACTGCACATAAAAAACATTAATACAACCCTTGTTAAATACTGATTCTGCATGTCATTTATCAGGCAACAAAAATAACCGGCAAGGAATTTTCCTTTTGTGTTCAATGGGAAAAATGACAACATCTGGGTTTGAATCCGCATGAGAAGGAGTAAATGATGATTTTTCATTTTGTGGTGAACAAGTCCTGTCTCCTTCCTTTAACTTCCCTGTTATGACCTCTGATAGCATCTTGACAGTCACTTTAACATTAGCTTGGTCTTCCATTGCACAGATCGTTCCGGACTCACGTGTGTGGAGAAGATCGAGAAGTGTCAGGAGATGTACCTGCTAGCATTCGAGCACTACATCAACCATCGCAAGCACAACATCTCCCACTTCTGGCCCAAGCTGCTGATGAAGGTGACGAACCTGCGCATGATCGGCGCCTGCCACGCCAGCCGCTTCCTGCACATGAAAGTGGAGTGTCCCACAGAACTCTTCCCCCCGCTCTTCCTCGAGGTCTTCGAGGATCAGGAGGTGTGACCGAGAGCCACAGGGGAACCTGGGGAGGGAAAACTGATCGTCAATTTGTTTTCGCAAAGCTTTTGTATTTTTTGCATCCTCCTCATGCAACGCCGAGCCGGGACATGCACTTAATTTTGCACCGTCAGCTTTGTCTAGGATATGTTTTGGGTTGTCGGCCTCCACATCTTTCGACAGTCACCTGCCATTCAGATTCCTCCCACAGACGGACAGAAAGCAAGCATGCATCAACCTACCTCTCATACCTCGACATACCTCCCAACCTCAGAAGGAGCTTATTTTAAAAGCCTGACGAAGAAATCCACACATTCAAAAGCCATTTCCTAACCTGTTTTGGAAACGCTAGCTGCTGTTGTAAGTACAGAGGGAACGTCTGTGAGCAACATCGAACACCTACAGTTGGGCTCTACACGATTAACCTAATTTTCCTCTTATTACAGTAGTATTTCAGCATTTATCTTCCTCTTTGCACACATAGAATATCTCCTGTGTGAACATAACTAACTGTGTGCATTCGTACACATACATAAATATGAAGTGTGAACTTCTCATACCTCATATGCACCAGCATACAGACATACATGTAGCGACATGTCCATGCATGTATGTATGCGTACTATTCTGCCTGCATTAACACATTTAACTTCTCTTCTTACAATGCAGCGTCTACAGTCCTCACATAACTACTTATCTTCCATATCCACTTGTATGTTACTTAAGCTAAACATTTTGTGACCTCGTTTTCTGAATAGCCTCTTGTCGCTTTCCGGCGTGTGACCCATATAGCTGTGGTGAGGTATTTCCTCCTGTATTCATCTGTCCTAGTGTTGTCCGTTTGGGCAGACAGATAGATGTACAGATGTATAAAGCCATATGCTGTGGTTTGAGACACATGCATCTCCATGTTATGGCCTTCAGATCGCTCATTGTGCTCCCACTGACCTGGCTCATCAGACGGCTGTACCATACGGTATTACACAGAACTTCAGACACATGGTAGTGCTATGGTATTTATTTTAGGGGAATATTACCCCTGAAATCCATCCATCATGCCATTTATGTGGAGAAATTAGAAGCACAGGGTCGTGAATGATTCCTGAATATCTGAATTCGACAGATGATGACAAAAATAGAAACTAAGGGTTAGATCATAAGAGTGAGAGAGGTTACATTGGGGCTAAACATCAAAATAACCACTTCACCAAAAAGGTGTTGAGCAATTTTCTATTTATTAAATTGTGTTATATGGAAATATGATTAGATACTAAAATTATTTTAGTATAGTACTTAAAAATGTGTTCTTGCTACATTGTTTCACACATTAATCTCCATTGTTATTGGAGCAGTCAATTCAAAACTCAAAATTTGAAAACTCTGTCAACATTTACTTATGCACAAGTTGTTCCTGTTGAGCACAAAACAAGGGCCCTCATATATCAGCAGTGCGTACGCACAGTTTCAAACTTTTCTACACACTGTTAATAAAAGAGGCCACAGATATTTTGGAGAATGTTAGTAACCAAACAGTTGACGGTACCCATTGACTTCTATAGTATGGGGGGAGGGGGATATCCTGGGCCATCAACTGTTTGGATACCAGCATTCTCCAAAATATCTTCTTGTGTGTTTGACAAAGTAAAGAAACTCATACAGGTTTTGAACAAATGGACGGTGAGTAAATGATGACTGAATTTAATTTTTTGTGTGAACTGTCTGTTTAAATCAAACAAATAAGCTTCATTTCAACATTTCAAGCTGCAGTTTCATCAGTTAATTACATCAGAGCTCATTCTCGGTTTGTTGTGAAATGTTTATACATAATTACAGTTAGCATGAAATGAATATTCACAACATCAGTTTTCTAAATGCACGTTATTTATGGTTTTGTGAACTATTCATTTGTTCAGATATGCATTTTCAGCACTGTTATGTTTAATCAAAATCATATAGACTCAGATGTATGTCACAATACAGAAGGAAAGATAAGTTACATACACGAAAATTTTCCCAATTACAGATTCATTCATTTACAAATTGCTAGTTTTATGACTTAATCACTTTCAACAAAACTGAAAATCAAGTTTTTATTGCTAAATATATTATATAATTTCAGGGGTTCTCATTAGCTACATCTCCAACATTTACAATAATAATAAAAAAAAAACTTACAATAAATGGCTTCAAATAATAAACCTTATTTATAGGTCCTCAGGGAAGTTCTGTAGTTGTGTCCGGAGAGGTCAATTAAACATAGAAAGGACTTTTAGCCCCATTGTACCCTACATCTTTGCTGACTTTGAAAGTAGAGAACGTACAATCTCCACAACCTTCTTGCAGGAGGAAATGAAATGAGTGTCACTTACCTCTCCATGTCTTCAAACAGACTCTACCTCATCCCTCATCTGTGTATCTCAGTCTACAAAGCACTTTTTGCCATTCACCTGCTCATGCACATATATTCCTGCTTAAACCTGTACATAAACATGCACACATGCACACTAAAAAGTCACATACCTCTCTCATGTGTGTGTGTAGTGCTTTCCCTTTCACTTGTGATGTGGGACCAAGTCTCAGTCTTGTTCCCTGTTTCTGAGGACAGTAAGAATGTGCCGGACTGAATGAATTTCACTGTGCTGCTGTGACAGAGCTAAACGATTGCTTAGCAGATTATTTTGCTTTAGAGAAGCAGCACAGGAAGATGGCTCCTGAGTAACATGAACCTCATTTTTTGTCAGCCCAGTTCTGTGGTCCCTGAGCTGTTCATGTGCGCACGTACATCTCACACAAGAACTTTACATGAACTCTTCCCCAGCAAAGGACACAGCCAGACTCCCATTGTAGTTTAACCAGTTGAATTTTTCTGGTTCAGACGCATAGCAGGGTTTCAATGTCCTTTTTGACTGATACTGTGTCAGTATGGCTCCAGGAAGTGACACAGAGGAACAAAAGAGCAAAAAGGACAGACTCACTGTGACTAGCTAAACTCAGGCACGGAGCTCCCATGAGGCCATGCACCTGACTCAGGCTCAATCTAAGCCACCAGCACTGCAGACACGCACTGCCCACAGTCACAAACTACTGCACCAGCACGGCTCAGTTCGGCTGAGCCCTGCCCACACACCCTGTTCTTGAGGACGGGGAATCAGGAAGCCATTTGTTTTGCTGGACGTCCAAACCTGGTTTACAGCACTTTCATTAGAGCAGAATTCAGTCCTTTACACCTAGCCAGATCATGACTATGTTGATTGAGACTTGGACTCTTAAAGGAGTCATATCATGGTATTTTGAAATAAAAGTTCATTGTACCCTGAAATCAGACTGTAACTTTCAGAACTTCTTCCCTTGTGCAAATTTAAAGGGCATTTACTGAAACTATGCAGAAAAAATGTATTTTTCTCAATAGTAACACGACCATAAACATTTACATAGCAATTCATATTGGTGTCCACTCACAATTACAAAGAAGGATAGGTAATATTATTGCTAAATCACCAGAATGAGTTTAATTTTTGATACTGTGTCAAACTTTGTGCTTTTCCTGGCTGTGTGTAGCACCTACAGCTCTGCAGATCCCAGTGTTGAAGGAATAGTTCACTCAAAAATGACAATTCTGTCATCATTTACTCTTTACTCATGTTATTCCAGGTCCTAAGACTTTTGGATTTGTCTTTAAACACACATGAAATATTTTTAATATATTCTCCTATTTGTCTCTTAAAGTCCACTCAATCTAAGGTTTGATGCATCAAAAAGAACAGAGAACAGTAATCTATATGAATCAAGCTGTTTAAATTGTCTTCTAGAGACTCATATTGCTTTATACAGAGAACCGCACATGACATCCAAGAAAAAATAGTAGGCTAAATTGTGCGCACAATTTACTAATTCATTCCCTCAATGTACTAAAATGTGCACGCGATTACTATTTCGTTCACTCGATTTATAAATTGTGTGCAAGATTTATTAATTCATTCACTCGATTTGTTAAATCATGTGCATGATTTAGCAAATCGAGGGAATGCAATAGTAATCATGTGCATGTTTTAGTACACTGAGGGAACGAATTAGTAAATTGTGCGCACAATTTATTTATTTTTTCTTGCATGTCATGTCTGGGGCTACATAGCTTTATATGTTAATTTAGGATGTTATTTTTCAAATACGAACATATATATATTTCGGACTATAAGTCGCACCTGAGTATAAGTCACATCAGTCCAAAAATACGTCATGATGAGGAAAAAAACATATATAAGTCGCACTGGACTATAAGTCGCATTTATTTAGACCCAAGAACCAAGAGAAAACATTACCGTCTCCAGCCGCGAGAGGGCGCTCTATGATTTCAGTGTAGACTACAGGAGAACTATGAGATGGTAATGTTTTCTCTTGATTTATTTTTAATTCATTTCTCTTGGTTCATGTCGAATTAATTTTGATAAATAAGTCGCACCTGTCTATAAGTCGCAGGACCAGCCAAACTATGAAAAAAAAGTGCGACTTATAGTCCGGAAAAAACGGTATATCATCAAATTTGTTTATTTATTTATTTTGCCATTTTCTGTAAGAAAAAATAAATGGTAAAATAAAAAGGATGGGAAAGGGAAAAATACTGCCAGGACAATATCCCTAAAATTATATTTATGATCACATGATTTTCATTTTTGGGTGAAATATTCCTTTACAGATGTGTACACAACAGCGAAGCCCTGTTGCTAATTTCACATGCAAATAAACTGTTTATGACTTATATATTTAGTGTTGAAGATCAGCAACAAGATGTAAAAAACAGTTATTAGAAACTACATTTTGACTATTGTCAGAGCAAAAGATTATAAGTGGACCTCATGGGAAAATTGTAAACAATAAAAATAATAATAAAATGTATGATATGACTCCTTTAATAGATCTTAAGAAGGGCATAGTCTTCTCAACAGCCCTCTGGAAAATTCACACGCACCAAGAAACCCCATGTCAACTACATGTCCACAGTCTGCAATGTACAGTAGCAAGCCATATCTGAGGTCCGAGATTTCAAGTGTGAAAAGAAGACTTGCCATTCCTTTAGAAAAAAAATACCCTGTCCATCTTCTGATGAGGAATGTAAAAACAACAACAAAGCACTCATTCTTTAGTCAGAATACTTGCTGTTTTTATGCTGAGTGGAAATAACACGTCTGCAGGCCGTACATTTAAAGTGAGCAGATCGTGATAAGAAATTGTTCAAACAATTTTAAAACTAAAGTTCATTTCATACACTGTGCTTTGCTGTACATGTTTTTGAATCTGAACTGTACTGTGTGTGTGTAAGTGCTCAGTGTGGACAGCCATTGTGCTTCTCGTGTGTTTAGTTGGTTTGACACACTTCATTACTATTTACTCTGTCTCCCATATCAAGATTCTCTTGTAGTGATTTGATGATGAGCACTTCTGTTATTACAAACCTTCATACCTCAGTGAACCATATAAGAGGATGAGTTCAACATAGACTTATTAATGTCACACTTGTCAAATACACAGCCGTTTTCACTTCTCCAGTATCTTAAGACTGCCATAATGTGACCAGGCCGGAATGAATGTAGTTGTAGGTCTTGAACAGTGCTTTATCCAATCAGAAAGAGACGCATCTGCAGCAGATCTGTGTTTCTTTGAGAGGTAATCCATCTTCACCAGTACCTCAATCTCCAGTATTCAACAGGGTCTAACACACAACAGGACCTCACGCACTTACTTTAAGAAACCATCCTCATCCTCAGCGCAGGCACCTCACTGACTATTGTTTTGTGAACCCATTCAGTGCAATAGACCAGGGGTACAGAACTCAGTTTAGTTTCCAACCCTGCACCTACAATGCAGTTTTCAAATATGCCTGAAGGACTTGATCGGCTGGATCAGGTGTGTTTAATTGAAGCTTAACTCTGCAGGGCTGTGGACCTCCAGAAACCTGAGTTCTGCACCCCTGCAACAGACCGTAATTTTATGTTTGATAAGTGATATATAGCTATAGTTTTCTTCTTTAAAAGTCGAACACAAATGGCTCTGTATAGTGACAAAGACAATGATGCTGGCACAAATGTTAGTCTGTGTCATTTTCTTGCTTGTAAAGCAAAATCTGTGTGCTTTTACTCGATTTCGAACACTATGCTTATATGGGAAGTTTTTAAGGTGCCCTCTCCTTTATGGGTCGGTGATACACCATCTATTCCAGTGATGCAGAATTGCTGTTAAATCATCCTTTGTAGCATTGTACATTATCCTTCTATGAAACTGTCCTAGTACCAACCTGTAATGGATGTGAAAGGCCTGTGAAGGTTTTTCCCCTACAATGGCTCTGTTCAGTGGGTGCAATGCAGACTATTTTTATTTTTTTCTTCTTTTTTAATATTTCAGCTTTATTGAAGAAAAATTCAACAAATTTAACTGATTCTCAAACTGCTGACCATCACTGGACTTTGGCTTGGTCAATATACATATATATTTTTTAAGATGTTTGCTTTGAGCCATTATATTCGCATGTTGTAAAATTTTACAAATAAGGTCATTTTCACATACAGGAACCAAGTGAAAATGATTAATAAAAAATGTCCTATTTGCAGCTATACAATCAATATATAATGTGTGTATGTGTTCAATACTGAAAGCTAAATGTGTGGGAGGGGTTTAACAGTAACTCAGGTATGTGTGAAACTTTTCACTTTAAAAATGTTTAATAAATGATTGTTGTCTGTTGTAAAGACTTCTTGTGTTTGATTATTTGTGACAAAGCTGCAATTATGATTGGCTACTCAAAAAGGGATCACTGTAACGATATCACAGCACAAAACAAGTAGCTATACCCTGGAAGAATTGTTAGATTTTATAGCAAATAAATACCAGGAATTTATATGTGTCAGAGCAGCTATGCTTATGTGTATAGAGAGTGAAGGGCAATATACGTTTTTAAAGGAATAGTTCACCTAATAATTAACATTTTGTCATCATTTACTCACCCTCATGTCATTTCTTTTTATATGCTGAACACAAAAGAAGATATTTTGAAGAATTCTGGTAATCAAACAGTTGATGGTCCCCATTGGCTTCCATATATTTTTATCACTGCTATCAAAGTCAATTGGGGACCAACAGCTTTTTGATTCTTCAAAATATCTTCTGTTGTGTTCAACATAAAAAAGAAACAATTACAGTTTTTGGGTGAACTATTCCTTAAATTTGACACTTTGTAAGCAACTGTATAAACTACGATCACCAGTACCACTAGGGCAGGATATACTAAAAAGATGATGAAAACCGTCATTCAAAAGACAAGCCAAACTCACCGGAATCGACTTGTCAGCTAACTGTTAACATTTAGATGATAAATACAGATTAACTGAAAATTGTAAACATTTATTTAGCTATAATCACTTCAAATTAATGTATTTAGGTATTATCTACACACTGATGTCCCGTTTCTCTCTCACTGTGGCCACAGCAGCTCGTACATCCATCCTGTGCTGAGGTGTGCGGAAACTAGCCTTTCTGACAGTACCTACAGAAAAATGAGATTGTGACTATTTTATTGGATAACACTGAGGGCGACATGGGCCTAATCAATTTTCAAAGCAGCTGTCAAGGTTTTACGGTTGACACACTGCTGAAAGAAACAAAAACAAAAGAAACCATCAGAAAAATACAAATGGTTTCTTCTACAAATACCATTACAGACATTACTTTTAACTTTTAACCATTAAAACCATTTCATTTTGTGTGTTTTGGTTTTGGGACAGGCTTTAACAAGCCACCAATAGAGGGGTGACCAATTTAGGCTAACACTAAAGACCAACAGGGTTCACAGTTTGCATTAAAACCAACAGGCTACCATTTCAATAACCAGTAAAACCATTATGGAAAAAATGGAAATGGAAAAAGCAACAACAAAAAACGTAAGTATTTTATGAGTTTACGATTTTGTGTGGATATTAATTTATAGAATTGATGTGCATGAAAAGGTAAGATTTCTGGAAACCTACCCTCAAACCGATCCTTCGAATACGTACGATTTCACAAAAAGCAAATAGTGACAAATCGCCATGAGAGTGTTGGAAAAACTAAAAGAAAAAAAAACATATTTTTAATTTGTATTCTAATCTTGAATTATAAGTAATCCTCACGATTCTGATTGGTCGAACGGCGTTAGAAGACTACTGAGACTTTTCACTGTCTGTATCACTCCGCTTGTATCACTCCTCTACAGCATTGGTGATTTTTCCGCGAATCTCTTCAGGTCACAAATTACTTCAGTAGGTGGCAAGATGTTTCTTCATGAGCGAAGCGCATTCATTCAAAAACACTGCTTCATTCAAGCAAGAAACTTTTCTGAATGAGTTATTGAATAATTCACAAAATATTAGTCGAAACACTGATTCATTCAGGAAGTAGCCTACTGTGTGTGGCTTGGAAATGCGCGGCGGTTATAGGCTACTTGAGCATCTAGCTCTGAAGAACCAAATGCAATACCACTTCCACTGAATGAGGGATGAGAAAAAGATATTCATTTTAAGTAGTTCTTTCAATGAAATCAGAAGACTTCAAAATATACACTGAAGTCAAAAATAGTCCGTGTCAAAAGCTGGTATCTCATGATAGATGACCCCAATGTCTGAACAGAACTCCACATCCGTGTTTACGTGCATGTCCTATTGGCCTTCTGCAGCATTGAGGATGTGTGTCACACCAGCTGATGCAAACATGTTACATTTGTAGCTGCAGACCTGTAATATAACAGCTACATCAATACAATGGTCTTTTTCACTCTCTCAGTCAGTGTGTGAAAGCATCAAGCTTTAGAGGGCGTCCTTCACACATGAAATCAGACCATGTTTATTAAGGCTTGCCCTTGAGAATTTGCCACAGGATACATGAACATGTTTTGAATCTCAATTTATCAGATAAGAGAGGCTAAACCTATGATTGCAAAATGTAAATGTTTGTTGAGAACTGCTACTTTAATACTTATAATTATGGGTATGAAAGAAAATAATCCACCCACTATATATGTGGAGGCTATGTGAGCACTTACTCATTTCCTAGGAGTATCCCCCGGAGAAGACTTCATTCAAATGTTTGGATTGCATACAGAGGACTCAGTTTTCATTTGTCAACAGACCATTGAGCTGCTGAACAGACACTTCATAGTCTGTCATGTTCAGCTCAAGATAACTTGTCTTTCAAGTAGAAAACTCAGTGCCTCAATGCTGCTGTGATTTTCTGTAATCCAGTTCTATCTTCATTGTGGTGCCTTTTAGAGTAATAAATAATGGTCTAGTGTTTTCAGTCCAATGGCCAGTACTCAACTCAACATAATTCTAAAGCGGTTCACATTCATCTGTTAATTATTTTGTGTGTGTTAGGCCTAGAGAAAGTTAACTACAGCCAAACACTCAAAAGCTGATACCCTCTTTGTGTGTTTAAGACCACTAGGTGGCATCAGAAAGTCAACATACTTAACATGAACATAAATATAGCTTTTTTTTTTTTTTTTTACTTTCGAGACTTTTAGATTAAATCCATTTGACGTGTTTACATGTCCTGTGGCTTGACACGCTATACTGCATCATTTTTTTAAACATTCAGTTAATTATTTTAAAATTATTATGCATGCAACTTTATTTAAAAAATTGCAATAGACTGATAAATGGTCAGAAAGAATGACAGAGGTTGCAGGCTTTGAAATACAAGATAGACATAAATGGCAATCAGACAATGGCATTTTATTCAGATTTACAAGAGTTTACAAAATCCACATTTAGGTTAGGTTGCTTATTCAGTCTTTTAAAAAAACAAACAAACAAACAAACAAACAAAACAAAAAACAAAAACCTGCCAGCAAAAATGTCAGCATTTTAAATCTTCATGAAGAAAATACTGGGGAGGAACTTGAAGAACGTTTGACTGTGAGTAAACCGTGCTAAAAAGGGCTGGTGTGATCTGAAACAGAGCGAAATGGTTGGATCAGTAGAGGGTATGCCGATACACTGCAGAGAGTCCTAAACATCCCATCACATCATCTGAGTTCTGGCCATTGGGTCTTGATGATGACCAGGGTACCAGTGTCCAAAAGAGTTCATATATCCTCCAGAGTGGATGGGGGCACCTTTGCTTGACATGGAAACATCCCACAGGGGTGGCATTCCTGGTGAACATGGTGTTGCAGAAGCTGCTTGAAGGTGTTCTCCTTCTGGTCCACTTGAGCCATGCTTCATGATCTTTTTGTACTTGGAACGTTTGTTCTGGAACCATATCTTCACCTGCAACATTTGCACTTGGATTAGCATTAGTTATTTAAACACATGTTTTCATCAGTTGACAAGTATGTGATGAACTTTAATTTTTATTATTCATTAAACAAATGTTGAGCAAGATTGGAAGGAATTATAAAAATGCAGAACAGTAAGCATTTTTTGTAGTAATAATACATTTGTAGTTTAATAATAAAATGCCAATGAAAAACATCAAAACTGCATGATGATGCTGTATAAAGTTATCACCAAAATCAGCCATTCAAAGAAACGGACTTTCTTCTTTTTTTGTTTTTTTCAGCCATCTCGTGAAACTGAAGAATTAGTAAAGGGCATTGACATGGGCATCTTGATTCTGACAGAGGAGGAGCAATGGGAAGTGCTTCCAAAAGAAACCATTGATGTTGCTATCATTTTGGAAGAGCATCTTGTCCTCACCGATATCACCGATAACTTTTACACTATTAACCACTGGGAAGTTTTTCTTGTCTTTTTGTATTCTGTAAAGCTCTACAAACCCTGATTTTCAGTATCAGAAGAATTTCTGCCAGCTTTGAGTCAGCATGACTTGTTTTTATTTTCTTTCTCTTTTTTTGACACAAACTTCTGCCAACACCAGCTTGAGCTGGCTGTTAGTGAGAAGGGGGAAAAGCTTGACAGATTTTTGGATGAAACAAAACTCCAAACGTTGTTGCTGTTATTTAATCACTCCACAATTTTACCCAGAACTCTCCCTTGCACAAACTTGTGCATGCTTTTTTTTCAAGAATATATGACATAAACAACCCATGATATTATACTTATGGTGTTTTTAATTTCTTTATTGTGTGACCTAGGTGGAAAATTCATACTAATTGTGAATTTACAATCAAAGTGACACCCACAGAGCTGTAAAATCTTCTATAATGAAACAATTAAAGTGATGTTTTCCAAGAGACTTTAAAGCTGGATAAAAGTCCAATTACCCTTACCGTTTTCTTTGATACACAAAATAATTATTCTAATTTAGGCTTTCATGTTTTTATTTTAATGTGATTTTCATATTGCCGCTTTTCAGAACATTTCTGTTATGTGGTGATACTTTCATTTTTATCACTAAAATGATATCTGCATGTATCATAAAATAGATTAAATGAGCCGCCTGCACTAAAAAGCAGGAACAAGAGCCAGAGGCAACATTCAACACTTTTTGACGGCAGTGATGACAGAATCTCAACTGCTTATAAAAGAGTATTTGGCTCTGCAAACTGGCCACACACACTATCACGCAAACATCTTTTTGATATATTTTGATATGTGTGTCAGTTCTGCTGAATATTTGTGCTGAATATCTGAACAGATTATTATCTGTAAATGTCCCCAAGAGAAAACAATAACACTAGTCAATGAAAAATGTGTTTCCAAACCACAGAGTATTTATAATGTAATTGTATTGGAGATTTAATATAGGCTACACACACACACACACACACACACACACAAAAACTGTTAATTTACAGTTGTTATGATAATAAGAGCAATTAGTAGGAATTAAGGTCATGATGTGTTTAAAATAATGTATAAATTATTTCCAGACCATTAATATTGAAAGTTTCAGAAACCAGAAAGTTTCACTTTTACTCTTTGTTTAGTTTTAAAAATGTAACAATTCCACTGATCTATACATAATCTCTATTACAGATCAGTGAAGAATTCATATTTCTGTATTTTTAGCACTCCTAGACCCAGACTTTCAATCTATATAAAAAATAAAATGAAAACATTTGAAAAGCTAAATAAAATGAAAATAAATGAAAAGCTTTAATACAAATCATCTAAGAGTAACTTTAATTATATATATATATATGACTTTAATATATATATATGATTTTCTAAATTGCTTTCTGAGTTCGGTAAGTTTTCATTGTTTGGAAGTTAGACGTTGTGTGTGGGTGGATGGTTTGTAATCTTTCTAGAAGCTTCAGTGTGTCCTTTCATTAGTTACTGAAGTGTAGGGTGAAGTCAGGTGGGCCACCGTAAGGTTGGATTAGAGAGGAGCTGAGTGGAAAGGTTAAATGGGAGGGAAAGATGAGTATACTTTTTAATAAGATGTTCGTATTGCAAGTTTGATATTTGATTTATTTTTGAAAATGTTTAGTTTTAGACAAGTTTTTAAACAAGTTTTAGTATGTTATTTAATGTTGCTGAATATAAAGCAAGAAATAATTAGGAGTTTATTTAATCAGGGTTTCAGAAATATTGCTGCTCTAAAGATTTTAACTCTGCATGCTTGGGAAGAAAATAGAATGCATTATTTCTAAAAACACTGTCATGAGAATGAAGTAATTTAGAATAAATGTGTGTGCCTAACAAAGTCTTGTATAGGGGAACTGTTACTGCAATAAATATTCAGTAAATTATTTAGATACAATCCTCAGCTGTAAATGACAGTTGGATATTTACTTTTTTATATAAATCTGAACAAAAAAGTTGACCTGTTCTACATATGGGGATTTATTCGTACAGTTTCCCTTTTATCTAGCCTACTGTGCAGTATCAACTTTTGACTGCAATTATGCAATAAAATGTGGCTGCCACGATTTTAATTATAGAAGCATTAATTATAATTATTAGAACCTGCCAATGAAGGAGGAAGAGACTCGTGCTCACATTTATTTATTTATTTATTTATTTTGTCTTGTTTGATTGCGAAAAGTACGGTGAAAAGCTTTTGCATGGTTCATGTAGGCCTATTAATTGTATAAGAAATAATAAGAACAGCCCATCACACCTCGAAATTGTGCTTATCAACGTGAGCCTATGAATTTCTTTACTTGCCTGTCATTCCGTGGAAGGCACAGCTCATTAATTATCGTTTTTACAAAACTGTGTGTGTGTGTGTGTGTGTGTGTGTGTGTGCGTGCTATATTTACAAAACACTTAAATATACGTTAGTATAAGACATGTTTTTTTAAATAATATGACTAATGCAAAATAGGCCTCGATTATTATGGTTTATTTTTCGTTCCATTGTCCCTGATAAGGTTTCGATAGGCTAAGTGATTTTTATATTTGACAAACATTTTTACTCAATATTTAGATAACGCTGTAGGCTATTTTGGGAGCGAGCTAAGGACGAACCGCCCTTTATGCGCTAAACGTTCAACTTTCTCCCAAACAGTCCTATAAAACACAGACCTACACATCTTCACCTGTTGAAGGCTTCGCGTTGGTTTGTATTGTTCTTAGACTAGACCCAGCCTTCTGATATTCAAAGAAAATTTCTTATTCTTATTATCAGCCATTTTTCTTTTTAGACTGGACCCTACACACAGATAATACACACATCGTGGTGCACAGACGGAATTGTTTGTTGATGTTTGATTCAGTGTTTCTCGTATGTTCCTGTGTACCTGTGTTTGCGTCAGCCCCAGTTTGGCCGCCAGGTCAGCGCGCTCCGGCAGCGCGAGGTACTGGGTCTGCTGGAAGCGCTGGTTGAGCGCCTGAAGCTGCAGGCTCGAGTAGATCGTGCGGGGCTTGCGGATCTTCTTCCCCTTCCCGTTCAGACGGATCTCTCCACTTTCAATGGAACTTTGCTTCTCGGAATCTTGAGCAGAAGTTTAAATATTAAACAACAATTAGCTAAAATAATAAAAATAATAAGGTAGGCTACTAATAACTGTATAATGAATCAAAATTTCTCAAAAATGTGTAGGCCATTCTGTCAGAAGAAAACGTTTGTTAAAAATGCATATAAGGCATTAGGGTTAAAATAGACATTTTCACTATGAAATATCTGAAAAGGCAGTTCCTGTGTTTTAGTCCATATTAATACTTTGTAACTTTATTGTCAAATCTCAGTTTAATAAAAAAAGAAAAGAAAAAAAAAGAAAGAAAGGGTAGGTAAATGGGCTAAATATTCGGGCCTATATAATTATTAAAAGTGTGTAATAGTTAGTCTAAAACAAGCCAGTAATTATTTATTCAATTTTTTGATCTTGTAATCTAAAGACAAGTTTCAAAGACAGGCGCGCGCGTGTGTGTGTGTGAGCGGGGTCCAACAATTGGGCCACTTGATTTTTTAATTGGAGTCATCAGGTTCAGCCATATTCATTCATATTGCGATGACATTAAGGTTAATATGGCATTAGAAAAAAATAGCAACGTAGCCTATCAATTTGAGTAAAACTAAAGCAAATATCCTCTCTCTTAAAATAATCGTTAAATCCACAATTAGCTTTTGACAGTGATTTCATGATTTACCGTGTTTTTTCAATCTCCTGTCTTTATTCTGAGCTTTAAATGAGCATTTCTATTTCTTCAGGATATTTTACGCGCTCAGACAGTTTTTAAAAATATTGTGAAGATATAAAACTTTGCAATAGGCTATTTCTTGCCCCATCGGGGGCTTTAAACGTTTTGGCACGTTATTAATTAGAATTGTGTCAGTAATTAAATGAAACAAATTTCAGGAGCAATAATCGTTCATGTCAAACCAAAATTCAGTATTTCTGTCTTCGGAAAACAATCACAAATGCTGCGACCCGTGGCTATAACTAATTTTCTCAGCCATAGCATAACTTTGGCGCAACACGGAATTTAGTAATAGGTTTTTAATCTAGGTGATGGAAAGCGCTCTTTACCTGCATCCTCTACTCTTGAATGTCCGACTGCGCTGTTGTGTTGATAGGGCAGGTACGCGGGGTGGTGATGGGCTGTGGGATAGTGGTAAGTGAGCGGACGGCCGTGGTACGAAGCAGCGCCCGAGGAGAAGGCCGCGTCGTACTGCGAATGTGCGCCTTGATGCAAACCGTGCACCGGATAGTGCGCGTGGGACACACCGGGCGAATGCTGCTGCTGAGACTGGTAACCGTGACTGAACTCCAGAAAAGCCGATTTTGAGGGGTCTGAAGCCACCAAACTTTCAGACAGTGAAGTCATAGTCATTTTTTTGAGTTATGTCCATTAGACCGATGCATCATAAAAAAGCAGCATCTATTTAAAAGTCATGTGATTTCCATCGCTTAAAGAGGTCCATTAGAAAGATCCATGTCCGTGAAAACGCGAAGCTCGTGTGTTTGCTTTCGTTTTGGCTGTGTATGAGGTCTGTGAAGTTCATCTCTGCAGTCTCGTCACATACTGGAGTTAATTCCAGCAGTGAGAACGCGCTCTCTTATTGGCTGCACGCGCCGTCCTCGTCATTCCTTTAGACGCAATGACGTCACCAGTGTAATATGTACGGAAAAAATCCACAAGTTTTCAGGTTTTGATGTAACAACACAATTTAAAAACATTCGTTTGATTCGTTGTATTAATACCGAGAAATAAAAACAGGGCATTTAGGAAATCTCAAAAACGTTAAAGTCTTCTAAACGATAAGATTTACAAAGGTTGACAAATAAGATTAATCAGTGGGCCATATGCAAATAGCCTACATAAAATTGTCAACCTAAATGTGTGAGTGACAACTGTGGTTGCAATATCTATTTATTGTAAGTGTTTCGAGCATTACGGAGGATTTTTGTGAATCACTGCTATTATAGCCTTGTAGACTATAATGTCATGTACTGCTTTCAAGCCTTTTCAATGAGGAGAATAACCTAGACCTAGACCTAAGTGATATGGAAATCACATGATTAGTTATGACAATTTGTTATCAAAATTATATGAAAATACGAGAACATAACGACGAAACACTATGAACACGAACTAAAATAGGCTAATGCAGTAACTAAACAACATTAAACAATCTTTTAGACAAAGGAAGAAACGAACTTGTTAATTTATTAAATAAAATTAAACTAAACGTGATGTATAATTAAGCGAAGGGAATTTTGGAAACATTACATTTCGAAATATTTACTTCTAAAACATGTAAGAGCAGCTCATACACAAATTTTACTTAGGTTAAATAAAACAGCTAGGCCTAATTGAAATAAAATCATAGCCTATACGGCCTTATTAATTTTAACCTCCAAACAATATAGCCCATTTTTGTTATAGATTTTATACACAAAATGTACAATAGCTAACGTACGACTATCACCTTTAGAAATATATAGGCTCGGCCTATTTATTTACCTATTTTTATTTATTTTTATTTTTTTATGATTAGCTATTCTATGATAATATTCTAAGGTATTTTGCCGTTTTCTCTTTAAAGTTAATATTATGAGGACACAGGAATTTTTCGACAGAAATCCGGTTTAGTTATTTTAGGCAAACGGTTTAGCTCTCAAGCAAATTATAAATGAATAACGAAGTGAGACAAGACGAGGTGATTTGCAGCAGCCCACGGCTTAATTAATCCGCCTGGTTTGATTTCCGTCAAACTCATTTCATCTCGGATGAGAGGAGGAGCAATGAAAGAGCCGCTATAGATGCGCGAGGCTGTTACATGTTTTGGTTGAAGGACACGTGTTATTAAACCAAAATAGTGACGTGACGAGATAATTACACAAATTATAGGTGCTTTTATCTTATGCCAATATGCCTATTCCTCAACACACAGGTACAAGCAACCCGTCACGACCCGCCCAGCCTCGATGCGCAGTCCTGAAGCCTGCCTGTCCGGACTGAAACCTCACCTTTAAAGTCTGTGGAGAGTGAAACTCTAGTTGTGTTAAGAACATGACGACATTGTTTGCATGTTATTTTATATTCATATAGACACATTTTAACCCGTTTGTTCATAATGCACTTATCTTGTATAGTACACTGCACAGTTGAAAAGAGAATAAACATAACCAAAATATTTCCCTGACATTTGGTGCTATTTGAGCTAAACCGTATAGGCCTATAATCCTCTATGACTGACTAAGCTAGCAAATGTGACACAGAAAGGCAGAGAAGGAGAGTGAGATAACGAAGAAGGAGAAAGTCTGACAGCAATAAGTGCGATAAGTCCATGGGCCAAAATAAGAGAGAAAGCGAGGATTGCGCGAGAGACACAAAGAAAGAAAGCGTTTCTCCATCCCATCCTGTAATTACGTGTACATTATAGAGGAGGAGAACAAAGCAGGCCCCTGAAGTCATAACACAAGGATATACCCTCACTTTGGTTTTCATTCACACTGGGGGAAAAGAGGTTAATAACAATACTTCTCGTCTCAGGCCAGACTAGCTGGCGTCGTCACAGTGTGTGTGTCTCTCTTCTGGTGTGTATGCATGTAGATTTCTGCACTCTGTTGCTCAGATACTGTGTATTGTGTAGGTGTGTTTATGTCACCTATGATTTGAGGGCAGGTGATAATGCTATGGCACGTGTTTCACTGACTAAAGCTGAAGCCTGCTGACAAGTGCTCTCGTGATGTAGGTGAACTCCAGTGGATGAGGAAGGCATAGCCTATAGGTCTATCATAAAGCCTGTGAAATCAATACAAAAAGAGTTGAGGAGAAATCTAAATAGAATATGGAACATAAGTAATATGTGAGATAATGGTATGGTATGACAATTGAGATAGTTTGTTAAATTGACAGGCAATCCAAGTTCTTTGAAGCAGGCTACATTGTAATTAGCTTAGGTGTGGATAAGTTATCAAATGGCTTATAATGTCTTGTGTAGCAGATCCACAAGTGATACACAAATATGACATCCAGCGCAAAAGTACCTAAAAGTCCGTTCATTGCCAGTAAGGTGAATATAGTCGTCAGTTATGAATTATTAATTTAATCCCATCCTTATGTTAACCTATTTTTAAAAAGTGTATTTTTTTATTTTTATTTTTTATTTTTTATTTTTGTAGAAAGAGAGCTAATTGAAACCGCTATGAAATGTATAGCCTATTTATTCATTCAAATATTTTTAATATAAATTATTTCTGGGCCAGAAATGTCCTCTGCATACGGAATCATTTAAATATGCGGACCATAAATGGATTTAAACACAAACCACTTCTGATAACAGCTAGCTATTTCGGTTAATCTATAATATTAGATGTTTCCAAACATTTTAAAATAAAATTCACTCAAAGGCGACTTCATGTGCGCTTTAGTTCTGGTTTTGCAAATAATAAAATGATCCTGCTCAGTGAAGAGACGCGATTTACCCATTAACATCCCGAAGATTCATCCTCTTATCCATCTTATGGAAGGTAATCACAATTTTAATGCAGACGTGGCAGCCCACGTCTAGAATAAACATATCATATAATTATAATGCACGACACGTCTTCGTTAATGTAATATTTCATGATTCTGTCAAATATTCCTATTAACTGTAGCCAAACTTTGTTTTCAAGACAGATGTTCTTGTGGACGAATTCATTTCAGAATTATGTTTTATAAAACAATCAAACATCTTTTAACTTAAATGATCTAATTAAATCCATTATAAAGACGTGAATTATATTTGGTCAAACCCTATTATTATTCTTTTCTTTACTTGAAAATGAACTTCAGTGTTTTCTACTACATTTTACATCCATCCAAAATATTGCTAATATATATTTTAATATAATATTTATACTTTAAATATATTTCAAAAAGTTTGTTACACACACTGATAGATATAATACCGACACACACACACACACACACACACACACTCACGTCAACATTTGAAGTGGATATATACACATAGGCCTACACACACACACACACACACACACACACACACACATGGGTTCCACATACAGATGGAAACACTGGAAACAGAGTGGTGGAGTATCAGAGTTAAGGAGTCAGGTAAATATTTCAAAGCAAACTGTAGACCAGACAATGTGTCAGAGGGGAGAGTGCAAGGATATAGTGAGCCTGATGGGCTGTGACAGGTGCTGGGAACTAGAAATCAGGTGATCGGGATCTGGTGAGCACTGTGGACGGTGATTGTGACACGTGTGTGTGTCAGGTCCATATATATTTGGACACAGGCACAGTTTTTGTTATTTACACTGCTGACCAAAACATATTCAATTCGATAATGAATATGGGCTTAAAATGCACATTGTGAGCTTTAATTTTAGAGTATTCTCATCACAATTGGAGGAAAGCTTAAGGAATTCAATCTCTTTAATATGGACCCCCCCCTCCCCCTTTTTTTTCAAGGGACCACAAGTAATTGGACAGTTGACTCAAAAGCCATTACATGACAGATGTGGGCTATTCCTTCACACTGGTGAGCTCAGCAACATAAAACATCCTGGATGTCCACGGAGGACAACAGTGGAGGATGATCGAAGGATCCTCTCCATGGGAAAAAAACCAAAAAAACACATTCACAACGTCCAGCAAAGAGAAGAACACTCTCCAGGACGTAGGAGTGTCACTGTCAAAGTCTGCAAACAAGAGAAGGCTTCACCAGAGCAATTATAGAGGGTTCACCACAAGGTACAGACAAGGCCAGATCAGACTCTGCCAAAAAACATTTAAAAAAAAAAGCCATGAAGATGTCTTCCAGTGGCACGGGGTTACTGCTGTTTAGTGATGACATGACAGAAGACAGAAGCAGCCGGATGAATTCTGAAGTGTTTAGGGATATACTCTCTGCCCAGATTCAGCCGAATGCAGCAAAATCTTTGGGCGCTGCTTCATAGTACAAACGGACAATGATCCAAAACATGCAGCTAAAGCAACCCAGGAGTTTTGAAGTGGAATATTCTGCAATGGCCAAGTCAGTCTCCTGATATCAACCTGATTAATCATCCATTTCAATTGCTGAAGACAAAACTAAAGGCAGAAAGATCCTCACACAACAACTTAAGTCAGCTGCAGTAAAAGCCTGGCAAAGCATCAGAAAGAAGGAAACCCAGTCTCTGGTGATGAACATGAGATCTAGACTTGAGGCAGTTATTGCCTGCAAAGGATTCCAATAATATATAAAAAATGTACATTTTATTTTTGATTATTTTTATTTGTCAATTACGTTTCTGTCCCTGAAAATGGGGAGCTGTGTATGAAAATTGCTGTAATTTTTAAGCATTTTATATATTTAATTTATATTTTTTCAACCCCTTGAATTAAAACTTAAAGTCTGCATTTCAATCACATCTTGATTTTATAAAAACAAATCAAATCCATTGTAGAGGTTTATAAAGGCAAAAGCACAAAATCTCAGTCAGTGTCTGAATACTTCTGGACCTGACTGTATGTATATGTATATGTATATGTATATGTATATGTATATGTATATGTATATGTATATGTATATGTATATGTATATGTATATGTATATGTGTGTGTGTGTGTGTGTGTGTGTGTGTGTGTGTGTGTGTGTGTGTGTGTGTGTACATGAAGTGTGCTTAAGGGGGAATACATAAATTGTATACATACATATACATCTATCATCCCTGTGGCAATCAAGTGACAACCTTGAAAAGGCTTGCATATATTCTAGCAACTTCTGCTAAGACAATTGTCAAAGTATTGTGTAAGTGGTAATTACTTAAACGTGATTAGAGATAAAAGCCTAGCATGTATATTGTCTGGAAGCCTAACATGTAATTTATTGATGACAACATGTTTGTTCATTCATTGATTGTTCCTCTATTTAAATGCTTACAAAAAATTTAAAAATAAAATTTGAATTTCTGCATTGCTCTTTTGCCACTCTGACCAGGAACAGTGCTGTTTAATATGATTAATGACCTAAATTATATGATATCAATTGTTGTTATTTCCACAAGCATTCAATGTGTCTAG
The DNA here is from genome assembly GCF_003368295.1 of Carassius auratus. Taxonomy (NCBI): domain Eukaryota; kingdom Metazoa; phylum Chordata; class Actinopteri; order Cypriniformes; family Cyprinidae; genus Carassius; species Carassius auratus. The sequence goes on along the minus strand of NW_020528894.1, from coordinate 126,342 downwards.
TAAATGTCAGATTGCTTGGGTAGAGTAAACACTCACAGTTTGAGTTTGCTGAACTGCTGTTACTCCTATTGGGGAATTCAAATGCTGTTTAAAGGTTTTGAATGATATCCAAGAGCCACATCTCTGTAACACTCTGCTGCTCCACACAAGTCTCACAAATAATCAGCCAGAGGAATGTAGCCCAGCTACTCCGGCCCCTTAGCCAAATCCTCTTTCAGCAGCGGGTGTGTCCGTGCCCCGAGGCTCCAGAGAGGAGACTCAAAAATGTAGCTGATTCAGAGATGGAAGATTCACACCTCTGCCAGGAGGAAACACCCTAGTAGCCACCGTGCTGGTGGTAAGAACTTAATCTCCCAGTACACACCCTCTCGCATACTCACTTTTAAGGTCATCAATCATTTAGGAGCTAACATTACAGCCGAGTGTCAAAACAAAAACGTCATGTAAGAGGATAAGAGCAGAGGAGAGGAAGATGAACTCAAAGCTTCAGTTCTAGACATTTCATGATCATTTATTGTACAATAATCAGTTCTTTTTCATTTGATCAGTCTGTTTTAACCCTTTTTGCTGAATAGGCAATATAGGCCAGATTTTGTTGTTATAACCAGGCTTTACAATAAAGTCATGAATGTCTAACATTTTCTTATCTCTGATTTCAGTCTGACGTTTGGGTTCCCCAAAGAACCATTTGGGTTCCCCAAAGAACCTTTCAATGAATGAGAAATATTTTTTCTCAGTATGAAGAACATTTTAGAAATCTAAAGAAACTTTTGCCTCTATTAAGAACCCTTTGTGTAATGGAAATATTCCATGAAAGTTAAAGTTACTTCATGGAACTGTAGATGCAAATAAGACTTTTTATCATAATGATCATAATGATATTACATCTAATGGGATATTTCATTTCAATTACTGCAATTTATTTCCATGCATTTATTTATTGTTAATCGTATTATTTGATTATTTTATCTATTTATTCTTTTATTTTTTATTTTTGGAAATGATAAAGAACGTCATCTAATTTTCAGTGGAAAACTGAATTGACATTCCCAGAATTCCCTGCAGTGGCACTTCACATTTTATGGTTTTTCATTTAAATAACTATAGGCCATAGTTTTAACAGAATTAATTGCCTTTATGTATTTATTTATTTATTTGACATTTTCTGGAGTTAATAAATGTAAAAAAAACTCATATGCTTTCAGAAGTCAAATATTTAGATGTAAATGTAAAGTGTAAATGAATTTCATTACCAAGAATCAAATGTACTTTGGTACATCTGAATAAATGTAAAGTAATTAAATTAAAAACAACTTACAGGCAAGTAAATATGTTACATTAAAGGTAAACCTGTGTACAAGGCTAGAAATCGGCAGAAACACTAACATTATAAATGTAAAAATTTTTAAACTAAACTAAACCTGTCCTTTACAGATTTACATTCAAGTAACTTGTTTACTAGACTGTTGTTAGTGATAAGGCTGGTATATATTTATCCCAAATAAATAATTATTTGCAGACAAGTGTCACTCATTCAGAAGATGAGACTCTCCAGTGTTAGCTTTGGTGCAGTTTGCAGCGGTTAGCCAAGTCTGGACCCGGATCTATGGGGATCAAACCAAAGTAAAAGCACCTTGACTTAAAGCTGTAATAATAATAGCATGCAGGAGAAAGAGATCTGGAAAACTATCACTGGAACTTCTCCAAGCTCTGGTTCATCACACTCTCTTTAATAAATGAGAAGGAGATATTAATCACAAACCAATCCATAGTTAATTTTAGGATTCATCTCGCAGATTCAGCAGAAAGTTAAGTGTGTGCTAGTCATAAACAGTTGTAAAGTCATTTTAATTTTGTTTAGGCCAGATAACAAGGTAAATAATTAGACATTTTTAACAGGTGATCTTATCATGATCTTGATATCAAAATCAAACACTTTGCACTTGTTTACTAAGAAAAATGGTCCACTTCATATTAATCAAACAGTCATTTCCCAAACTAAACGCCAGTGAAAAAATAATTGAAGTTGTAATATTATTTCACCGTATTACTGTCTGACTATATATATGTGATCAAATAAATGCAGCCTTGGTGAACAGAAGAGATAATGTACTACACGCATGGTAGAAAACCATGTGTGAACTGTTGCCATTGTTGTGGTTTACAGCAGAGAGAGAGGAAGCATGTGCTGGAGGTGGCATAATCTAGAAAAAAATAAAACTTAACACAACTTACACTGCCAAAACTGGCGCCCACAACCTAAGGGCAAGAAAAGATGACAAAGTTTGATCCAAAGATTAAAATGAAGCATCACTATTGATTACTCCCCCTGCAAATCACTGGTTGTGTCTAAAAACTGAGACTTGGGTATGATCTGGATGGAGGCAGATCAGTTGAATGTGAGCTTGCAGTCGATTGTAGGAAAGGGATTGGATTTAACTGGACTAAATGTTTTGAGAAATCAGTGCCAGAGAAAAGTCTGTAATTAAAACCGATTTCTGACATTTCGATTAAAAATTATGAGGTAAAAAAGTTTGTTAAAAATAAGAAAGATGTATGAATCAATCACTGATCAATTACATGTATTTAGAAAATAGACTGGATAAATTTTCATTTCACACTGGCTTTAAAGCCTTGCCTTAACCATGCATGGGGTTACAGGGACTATGGGTTTAGTGTCTATGCTTTTATGGTCGCAGTGATTTTGTCAGGTCCAACCCAATCTCACGGCAATTCGTACATATTTTACAAGGTGGCTTATTCGTACGAATTCGTATGACCACACTTGTACAAATTCATAAATTCTTTTGCCAAATTTTACGTATTTTACGAGTTGCACAATTTGTGTGAATTTGTACGAATGAACTACACCTAACCCTGCCCCTAAACCTAACTGTCACTGGGGTTTAGACAAATCGTATAAAAATCGAGTGAGGTCGTACAAATTCGTATGAATAAGCCACCACGTAAAATACGTACGAATTGGTCGTGAGATAGCGTTGGCCAGGTCAGACAATGTCCTGGATCAACATCTTCTGATGATCCTGGATCAACATTACTGTCCAAAAATATAGACTTAACCCAATCCCTACCCATAAACCGAAACCTACTCATAATTTTTTCCTAAAATTAGTGTGAAATGATAGCTGATTAACAAGGGCATAGAAGCACCTAACCTACATCATGAGCCTAAATCACATATTTCCTGAAAAGTTAGCCCTCAATTCTGATTGGTTGATTGGGCTTTTGTTCTTGTTGTACTTGGTGAAATCACACAGAGCATCTTGTTAACCCATGTTGCAATAAGCAATGCTACAACACATCAATACATTACAGCTTAAATGTAGACTAGTCTTGCAACAACTGAGTCTGCCAAAAAGTGTTTATTTTGACAGCAATTTTACTCAAATGTTTGTCACATTATAGTTTTATATAGTTGATTAAAATCAAATGGGCATAGTTAAAGTGTAATCATTCATCAAAGCACAATGGATTGTGGGTAATATTAGCCATTAGAGTGTGAACAGATCCATACTTCATACTAGACCTTCCGAGGACTTTTGGCATACTCTTTTCAACTATGCATTGGGACACACATACTGTTCACATGCTATTCAGGATGGATAGTATGAACACTGGGACGTAGGGCTAGTCACAGTTTCAGACGTCAGGCCGACAGACCATCTGTCTGACATTTTGACATCATTTTGTGTGCATTGCTCCATTCTTGTGCGATAAGACACGAGGAAGAACTGAATTCAGTTCTCATGCACTGTCTAAAAGAGGTGCTTTTCTGTAGATTTTTGACATAGTTTTTTATTTTGTTATGAAAGTTATGATGAAAATTATTTGTCAGTGAAATGAACACCGCTGCCAAACACAATAACATGAAAATAATGAAACTCATGAAACAGTACAAAAAAGGACCAAGTCCATTTTTAGATAAGGAGGTGAAAGATACCTGCTTCTGCATAAAGATTTCAGGTTTCTTCAGGTTTTCCTGAAACCTCTAAAAAATAAAAATAAAAATGTCTCAATTTAAATACAATATAACATCCGACTTAATTAAGCAACTGCCCTGCCAAACATCTTCTTTAGAAAGTTTCATTTTCATTTATTTTATACTGACAACACACTGCAAGCTTTACAAAACTATCTGTTTAAGAGTCAAGTGTCTTTGTTCCAGAGTATGTCATAGTGTCATCAGTCAGAGTATCTTCAAGCTGGGTAACTTTATCAAAGGAAGCGATCATGCATGGCTAAAAATATTAGTACGACAACTCTTATCTTAAACAGGATTACTTTACAAGCGGCTACTTCAAGAGGCAATTCACATACTCAGGTTACCAAGAAAGCAATTTTAAAAATTGAGTCTTTCTGGGTTCTCAGTTGGAGTTTTCTTACATTAATGGTTAAAAAAAATCACATTGAAAATTTCAATTTGCATTTGCAGAGATGAGCATTTGCATAAAAGACTTTAAAAGCACATTTATATGATTTGAAGACTCTCAGTTAACAAAGGCATGTTGATTAGGCCTAGTGTGAGAATGCTGCCTCTCACACCCTTGGAAAAGAACCAAAACAACACAGACAGATACATGATGTACCTTAAGTAGCCCACGGGCTGAACTGGCATTGCATTTATCAGGCGTCACTGCCCTATATAATTCACACCTGAAAAACTAGGTGTCACAGTCTGCTAAACACAGTGATTTGTGACATGCATCTAACATTTATCATCTCCAAACAATTAATGTGACAGGACGCAGCACCTTGAGTCTGATTTTCTAAGAGTTTGCGTGCTTTGCCACCACAATTTTAGAATATCTGTGATCTTTTTGGCCTGATGTCAAATCCTCACCCATAAAAGACATGTAGATGGCAAAAGGGAGACCGTGCAATAAACAGAGGTACTACCTGTCAAAGTAAAATGCCCTGCTTGCATTATCATTTAACCTCTGGAAAAGGGACAGGATGACGAAGCATTCTGGTTACTTACAAAAACTACTGATTTGTTATTATTTACCCTCATGTTCTTCCAAATCTGCATGACTTCATTTCTTTTGTAGAAAAGTACCAAATATAGCAGAATGCTTGAGTTGCTGTTTTCCATGCAGTGAACATGAAAAAGGATGTAAAAAGTAAAAACCTGTAAAAGCATGATAACATTATCCATATACAATATGTGTCTTTTGAAGTCTTTCAGTTCCTTTATGTGAGAAACAGATTGAAATGTGAGCCATTATTGACTGAAAAACGTTTTTGTTTTTTTTTTATTACTTGCTTTATGTAGCATGAAAGACAGAAATCATACTGTTTTCATGAAAGACATGACGGGGTGATTAAATGTTGACAGATTTTTCATTTGGGAGTGAACATACCTTTAAAATAAATAATTGGCATCAGAGGACACACACGTGATATAAAAAAATGACACTACTATTTACAATTTTGGGGTAATATATATCTTATGGTCATCAAGACTGCATTAATTTAATCACAAAAACAGTAAAAACTGTAATATTGTGAAATGTTATTACAATTCAAAATTACTCTTTTCTATTTTAATTTATTCCTATGATGTCAAAGCTGAATTTTCAGCATCATTACTCCAGTCTTCAGTGATCCTTCAGAAATATATATAATATACTAATTTCCTGCTCAAAAAACATTTCTTAACATCATAAATTTGGAAAACACTTGTGAATTTATGATTTTTTCCCCCACAATTCTTTGGATGAATAGAAACGTTCGACAGAACAGCATTAATTTAAAATGGAAATCTTTGTTGTCATACTTAGGGACATGCATAGACATTTTGAGGGGCAGGGGCTCAAGTGCAAAAAAAGGGCACTTCTCATGCTTATTTAAATTTTTTTCTAACCAAAATGTTAAATATATTTAACAACTATATATCTTTACACAATTCTGACTTAGTAATTTATTTCAATTCCCTCACATTCACCCAATGCAGTTTCATGCAGTCAAATTTTTCAACAGATGTCTACAAAATAATCAGTTCACAATTGTATAATTACACTTACTGTACCATGCACACACACAAACTGATGGTGACAAGAACTTTGTTTCATATTTGAGGGAGGGATCTTTAGATCTATCAGCAAACAACATACTAATAGGATGTATAGTTATTAGATGAGGAGCCTGAGATGGAAATGATGAAGTTATTGTTTAAGGCAGGACACTTCATGTACTGTTCAATTTTGGTCTTTTTTGCTTCCATGTCTTCTTTTTGCTCTAATGGAAAGGACATTTCCAAAATACACATTAGGCGTTTGTTTAGGCCTGCTTCCCTCATCTGTTTAAAAAAGGTTCTAAATTAACCAAAACAAGTTCACGAGTTCACCCTTACATCTAATCTGAAGGCAAATAGTAGGCATATTTTGGCGTGCTGTCCTGGGGGAGGGGTCTGGGCCCGGAGCATAGCCCGAACCCAAATAACTCCCCCTATCCCTAATTTGGGATAAATAGATTAGAAGTGAGGAGTTGGGGTGGAGGAGGGTTGCCGAAAAACTGTCGTGGGACAGGAGGTAGGAAGACTGGATATATATACGCTTGCGTGCTATTTAAGATTATTAGCTAAACGAGATGCACCTGTGCCAAATTGGATGATTATCTGATCGTGCTTCTCCCGAACTTTGTTAATAAAACCACATTTCACGAGTTCACCCTTACATCTAATCTGAAGGCAAATAGTAGGCATATTTTGGCGTGCTGTCCTGGGGGAGGGGTCTGGGCCCGGAGCATAGCCCGAACCCAAATAACTCCCTAAAAGAAGCTTAAAGACATAGGACAGCAGCCAGAGACCTAAAATTTAGTCGCCCCCCAAAATATGCGTGTTGGGAAGAAAATGCAGAGCGACCGGCAGAGCCCGTGCAGTGTTCGACGAGAGCTGCGGCTCGCAACGTCTTACCAGCGAGCCCTCCGTGCCGCTTATGGGAGGAGCACGATGCCTGATATCAAGAAATGAGGGACTCTTGCTGCCTCCGAAGGGAGCTGCGGCTCTGCTGCACCGGAAGGGAGAGTCCCTCTTGCGGCTGAGTACGAGGCGCAGTTTGTTGCATCTGATGGAGGGCTCTCACTGCGACTGAAGGGAGCCAGCGACTGTATCCCATCGGGAGGGAGATCCCTGGCCGCCATAGAGTATGCAACATAACTCGGACGGGGGGTTCACACTGCGACCGAAGGGAGCCGTGGGTCTGCTGCACCAGAAGGGAGAGCCCCGTCAGATGCTGAATAGGCAATGAGATTCGAGCCGCGGTTTGGCGCGTCGGATGAAGGGCTCCTAATGCAACCGAAGGGAGCCAGCGGCTGTACCCCATCGGGAGGGAGATCCCTAGCCATCGTTGAGCATGCAACATAACTCAGATGGGGGGTTCACACTGCGACCGAAGGGAGCTGTGGGTCTGCTGCACCGGAAGAGGAGCCCTAGTCCGATGCTGAGAAGGCAAAGAGACGCGACTGTTGGAGGGACTCCCGCTGCATCCGAAGGGAGCTGCGGCTCTGCTGCACCGGAAGGGGGAGTCCCCCATTGCGGGTTTATGGAGGCACGTTTTTTTGCCTCTGAGGGTTTTCCCAGCCTCCGTAGGGGGTTCGCAACTCTGCAGCAGGAGTGCTGCCCCGGAGGGGAGAGCCCTGATTGACGCTAACTGGAATACGACTGTTGGAGGGACTTTTGCTGCGTCCGAAGGGAGCTGCTGCTCTGCTGCACCGGAAAGGCGAGTCCCCCTTGCGATGCGAGGCATGGCTTGATGCGTCTGATGGAGGGCTCTCACTGCGACCGAAGGGAGCCAGCAGCTCTTTTCCCCCAGGAGGGAGAACGCTGTCCGCCCTTGAGCATGCAACATAACTCAGATGGGGGGTTCAACCTGCGACCGAAGGGAGCCGTGGGTCTGCTGCACCGGAAGGGAGAGCCCCATCAGATGCAGAATAGGCAAGAAGATTCGAGGCACGGTTTGATGCATCGGATGGAGGGCTCCTGCTGCGACCGAAGGGAGCCAGCGGCTGTGTTCCCCCGGGAGGGAGATCCCGGTCCGCCATTGAGCATGCAACATAACTCAGACGGGGGGGTTCACCCTGCGACCGAAGGGAGCCGTGGGTCTGCTGCACCGGTAGGGGAGCCCCGTCCGATACGGAGTAGGCAAGAAAACGCGACTGATGGAGGGACTCTCGCTGCGTCCGAAGGGAGCTGCGGCTCTGCTGCACCGGAAGGGAGAGTCCCCCTTGCGACTGTATACGAGGCTTAATTTGATGCATCGGATGGAGGGCTGTCACAACGACCGAAGGGGGCCTGTGGCTCTGCTGCACCGGGAGGAATAACCCCGTCTGTCGCTGAGCGCGCAGCGCAACTCAATGACAGATGAAAGGCTCACACTGCGACCGAAGGGAGCCACTGCCCAGCTGCACCGGAAGGGAGAGCCCTGTCCGATGCTGAAATAGGCAAGGAGATTGTAACGATGGCTGGAGGGCCCTTACTTTGGCCGAAGAAACGATAACTGAGAGGCTTCTATTATTTAAGTACACAACATGATTTAAGGAGGAATCTTTTTTTTTTTTTTTTTTTTTTTTTTTTTTAAATGTCTGATGAGCAACAACCGAGGGCATCTATCGGATTATGTGAGAGGCCCCTTTTGAGCTGCTTAAGTTTAGGGCTGAAACGATTCCTCGAGTAACGCGATTACAAAAAATGATGTAGGCAAATTCCTCTGCTTCGAAGCTTCTTTTAATTTATTCTAAATCTCACGTCAGGTTCTTTCGCAATGATTTATTGTATTTTTTAAAATGTGACAACGCTTTTTTTTTTTTTTTTTTTTTGTTGGCAGAAGGAGACAAGCGCTGCGTCCGAAAATCACGTACTGCAAGGGGTCAGCAGTGTTTTGATTTGAGGACGTAAAGAGAACGTTGTGGCATGTGTCCATTGCAAGATAGAGCTAGCATACCACAACTAGGGCCCTACAATTTCCGCGATGCAGAAAACGTGGAGGGGATCGCGGAATCCAGTCACAAAAACGGAATTTACAGTTGAACGCGGAATGGCAAAGAACTTGCCAATTATTATTATTATTATTATTTATTTTATTATTAATTTTTTTTTTTTTTTGAATGAATGAATCAAAATAGGTAATTGCACTTACATCCAATTCACGAATTAATATCTCTAAATATTAAGCCGGAACAGTATTTAAATGTAAATCCTGCATGTTCTGTGTGTCTCTGTTAATGAATGGAGCAGGAGCGCGACTTCCTTTATCACACACACACTGAAGCGCGCGTTACGCTCACGGTAATTTCTGCGTCTGCGGTCTCACTAAATAAGGACTTGAACAACATCTCCAGAACTGCTCTGACAGTCAGTTCATGAGCATTTGACCATTTGATTTAAGTAAAACTAGCATCACATCACATACACAGAACTGAAAAGGTACGTCAACCCGACTAAATAAAAGTCTGGGGTCCTGACATTTTATCCTACCCATCAGATTTACTGTGCATGCGCACATCAGTATAATTAAGCAAAAACACATTTTATTTTATTACTCGATTAATCGATGGATTTTTTTTTTTTTTTTTTTTTTTTTTTTTTTTAAGAATACTTGATTACTAATATTTTTAAACCAGAGTCGTTGATGAAAGGAGGGTCCATCGTGAATTTAGATTGGGCGTTCCGGAGTTAGACAAAAGCGAGCCTGATGAGGTTGAATTGGAGAATGGACATAAAATATATATTTTTATTTATTTATTTATTTATTTTTTTTAATTTTTTTTTTTTGAGGCTCTTGCGGCAGCGAGAATTGCGGCAGTAGGGAAGGATGGAAAGGGCTCCTGCAGGAGCAGACACTGCTATGGCAGTGGTGAAATATAGGTAGAGGCTCCTGCGGGAGCAGACACTGCTGCGGCAGTGGTGAAATATAGGTAGAGGCTCCTGCGGGAGCAGACACTGCTGCGGCAGTGGTGAAATATAGGTAGAGGCTCCTGCGGGAGCAGACACTGCTGCGGCAGTGGTGAAATATAGGTAGAGGCTCCTGCGGGAGCAGACACTGCTGCGGCAGTGGTGAAATATAGGTAGAGGCTCCTGCGGGAGCAGACACTGCTGCGGCAGTGGTGAAATATAGGTAGAGGCTCCTGCGGAAGCGGAGACTGCTGCGGCAGTGGTGAAATATAGGTAGAGGCTCCTGCGGGAGAAGACACTGCTGCGGCAGTGGTGAAATATAGGTAGAGGCTCCTGCGGGAGAAGACACTGCTGCGGCAGTGGTGAAATATAGGTAGAGGCTCCTGCGGGAGCAGACACTGCTGCGGCAGTGGTGAAATATAGGTAGAGGCTCCTGCGGAAGCGGAGACTGCTGCGGCAGTGGTGAAATATAGGTAGAGGCTCCTGCGGGAGAAGACACTGCTGCGGCAGTGGTGAAATATAGGTAGAGGCTCCTGCGGGAGCAGACACTGCTGCGGCAGTGGTGAAATATAGGTAGAGGCTCCTGCGGGAGCAGACACCGCTGCGGCAGTGGTGAAATATAGGTAGAGGCTCCTGCGGGAGAAGACACTGCTGCGGCAGTGGTGAAATATAGGTAGAGGCTCCTGCGGGAGCAGACACCGCTGCGGCAGTGGTGAAATATAGGTAGAGGCTCCTGCGGGAGCAGACACCGCTGCGGCAGTGGTGAAATATAGGTAGAGGCTCCTGCGGGAGAAGACACTGCTGCAGCAGTGGTGAAATATAGGTAGAGGCTCCTGCGGGAGCAGACACCGCTGCGGCAGTGGTGAAATATAGGTAGAGGCTCCTGCGGGAGCAGACACCGCTGCGGCAGTGGTGAAATATAGGTAGAGGCTCCTGCGGGAGCAGACACCGCTGCGGCAGTGGTGAAATATAGGTAGAGGCTCCTGCGGGAGCAGACACCGCTGCGGCAGTGGTGAAATATAGGTAGAGGCTCCTGCGGGAGAAGACACTGCTGCAGCAGTGGTGAAATATAGGTAGAGGCTCCTGCGGGAGAAGACACTGCTGCGGCAGTGGTGAAATATAGGTAGAGGCTCCTGCGGGAGCAGACACTGCTGCGGCAGTGGTGAAATATAGGTAGAGGTTCCTGCGGAAGCGGAGACTGCTGCGGCAGTGGTGAAATATAGGTAGAGGCTCCTGCGGGAGAAGACACTGCTGCGGCAGTGGTGAAATATAGGTAGAGGCTCCTGCGGGAGCAGACACTGCTGCGGCAGTGGTGAAATATAGGTAGAGGCTCCTGCGGGAGCAGACACTGCTGCGGCAGTGGTGAAATATAGGTAGAGGCTCCTGCGGGAGCAGACACTGCTGCGGCAGTGGTGAAATATAGGTAGAGGCTCCTGCGGAAGCGGAGACTGCTGCGGCAGTGAGGAAAAAACAGAAAAGGCTCCTGCAGGAGCGGACAATACTGCGGCGGTGGGGAGATATAGAGAAGGCTCCTGCGGGAGCGGACAATGCTGCGGCGGTGGGGAGATACAGAGAAAGCTCCTGCGGAAGGATGGCTGAAGTGAGGATTGACCATTACAGATAGATAGGGCATGTTAGGAGAGTTAGCTATGGTAGATTAGGAGTTTTAGTGAAAGGGGATGAGCTGGCGTTAGAGGGGTTGGCTGAAGAGGGTTCGAGATAGATATATAAATAAATAAAATAATCGGCCTGACCAATAATAGGTCTTGGTACCCTCTGCCTTCTGGCAAATCTGGAGGCCACTGAACAGAAAAATGGTTAGTAGCATGAGGGAGCGGAAGAGTTGAGGGCGCGTTTACGAATGGAGGCGGCCTCACGTTTGCTTCAGCTGCTGTAGCTGTGGGTCGTGGGAAGGGGCTGGGGTGTGTGATGTCTTGAAGAACCTGTGTAGCCTGCACTGCTAGCAGAAGTAACAGGATGGAAATACTGAGATGTGCAGGCCCGTGTTGCAAGTAAAAGTAGCTTCATGCTTGCTTTGGCTGCTGTAGTTGTTGGCTGATTTGACAATTGCTCAAACCTTGTCTGAATTAATACAGTCCTGTTGGAAAAGCATCTTTTCCTCTTGTTTTGGCCTTCGGGCCCTTTTAAACAGCCTCCGGAGCAGATAAATTTGGGATGCTGTTTTCCTGTTGTAGTATGGACTGTGAAAATAGAGGCTTTGAAACGATGTAGCATGTTTAGTTTTATAAACCATTGTACCAATAGACATGTCTATAGCAGTAACGTTAATTGCAGTAATTCAAATTCAAGCCGTTTCTAAAGACATTTACTTTGCATGCTTTTCATATAACAGTCCTAAAAAGACGATAGAAAATTTACTCACACTTGTTGTTCTGCAGCCAAACACGAGGCAGTAGCGTGAAAAATTCTGAATAATCATGCCAGGAAAAGGTGAAATATGTCCCTAAATAATTGATCCTGCCGGAATAATTGCATGAAACTTATGTCTGTATAATCTCAGTGAGGTTTAAACATGCACAGTAAAGCAAATGTAATGTCTTTAGAGATTTCGGTGTGGATGACAACTCTGCAAAAAGCCTTTGCTTCGTGGTTAAAAAGTGGCATCGTCATCGGACAGAGTTAAGTCATAACGCCGTTTAACAAATTTTGGCGTCTTCATAAGCGCATTCTATATATAACGTCTATTTAAATTGTTCAGATGAGCAAATCACGAGGTTTTCTTGCATGATTAGCATTTTAATTGTTTGGTCAGACGGTTCATATATTGATCTATATATTCACGTTCATAAATCTGGGATTAAACGTGGAATTTATCTTTTGTATGCTAAACATGTAAACAATATGTGCACAGTACCTATAACTGCGCTTTACATTTTGCAAGATTGACATGCTAAATGGCTAACTGACCCGGTTTACTCTCATCAATTTTGTTAAGATATGTACCAGTTCATTGCGTTTACGAACGACATGTATCCGTTTAATCAACTCGACATGTATACCGGTTTAGTCCTTTCGTTCACGAATGAGAGCTCTCGATCTCTGAGACTCATATGAAACTCGCTCATTGTGGATGACAACTCTGAAAAATTCTTCATGAATGAGTGTAAACTGAGAACGATTCGTTCGCCTAGAAGATTCATTCGAAAAAACGATTCTTTCACGAACGACATGCCACTACAATAACGCACGGTCTTCGCCGCTAGTGGAGGCAGCATCGAACTGCGCCACGGCTGAAAAAGCGAGAGAGGTTTACTGCGCTGAGAACTGGAGCACGGCTGCGATCCAGCATTATAAGAGAGCCCGGTCCTGGCGAGAAAATCGTGTTGTCGAGTGAGGCGAGCTCAAGGATTTGCACGAGCTTTTGGCCACAACGTGTGGCTTGGTGAGAAGAGCAGCTGACGCGATGACGCTTGTTGGTGTTCGGCGGATAGATATCTTCGTCGGAAGGAAGATTGGGCCTGTGATAAGATGACGGACAGAGCGAACCGAATGCTGACAAACGGTCTATGCCGAAAAACTGTCGTGGGACAGGAGGTAGGAAGACTGGATATATATACGCTTGCGTGCTATTTAAGATTATTAGCTAAACGAGATGCACCTGTGCCAAATTGGATGATTATCTGATCGTGCTTCTCCCGAACTTTGTTAATAAAACCACATTTATCTGCATATTAAAACATAACATTTCAAGGGAAAATACTCTTGATGTAAGTTATTAACTTCTGTAGTGTTATGCTTTAGTTATTTAGTTTACCCTTTCCATCTGCAATGCCTTGTGTCAAATGTATGCAAATTAGCGCATTATACTTAACGCCTGATTTGCATATCAGTTGGTGATTCTGATGACTTTATTAATTTTACTGTATTCAGCTGATGTTACATTTTATTGTTTTAAGTTAGCCTGTATGCATGATATATTGCCTTGTCTTAACTGAAGCTAACTTATTTCATGTTAGCTGAGAAAAAAAATTGTCTTTTGCATAATTAGCTGTAAATTCGAAGCACAAGTTTAACTTAGTCTTTTGTTGATCACCACTCACCTCCACACCAGGACAAACACAGTGGAAAGGGAGGGAGGGCTTCACTTCTGCAGCTCTCTGCCTGTCTGTGATGTGCCCATCAATGTGTGCTACACTGCTGTACTAGACGGAGACACGGACATCACGGGACAACTCAACAGAGTCTCAACATTACCCATTCCTTCCCATCCTGACCGGATATTAAGATTTTTGGTAACACTTTAGAATAGGTAACACCTACAGTATTAGATGCTTATTAGCATCCATATTACTAGAATATTAGCCATGTGTTAGTGCTAATTAAGAACATATGAATGCCTTATTCAACTTGAACTTATTCTACATCCCTAATCTTACCCAATACCTAAACCTAACAACTACCTTCTATTAAAAAGCACCAAATTAAAAATTCATTGAGAGAAATATCATAGTTAATAGTTAACAAGTGTTTCCTATTCTAAACAAGTGTTACCAGATTGTTTTTTTCTGAATAAAATTATGGATTTATTTCACACACAAAAAAGAGAAAAATCGTAATGACCTTCATGACCTATTTAACGATAGGACGTATATTGGAAAAAAATATTATTAATTATGGTTATAAAAATATTAAGCCCAGCTATTACGTGTTGTTTAGCTTAGACTGTAATTCTTGGGGACATACAGTAAAAACACAGAAATAGTAACAAGGAACAGTGCTTTTTCATCCACATTGAGATGGTGAACAGTTTGGTAATGTATGGTCGGAGCCTGATTAGACTCGTAGATAAGTTAGCCAAACTCCTCCCTGTCTGACCCTGCCGCTGCCGTGCCCTCTGTGGACTGTGGGAGATGGCAATCTGTCTGTGCCCTCCCCTGTGTTTACCCACCCAGTGGTTTCATCCTGGAGGCTGAGCTGCAGGCCTGGGGCACATATGGGAACTGGTGGTCTGCCGGTGGTGCCCCTTCCTGTAGCTGTGGTTCATTACTCTCTGTAATCACAGCACTGTGGGTGTCTGAGCTACAGGGGACCTGTGTGTTGCACCGGCCATCATCTGGACACCCAGACAAACAAGATGATGCCAGTCTGGCTGATGATCTGGTCCTTTCATAATAAGGGAGGGGAAAAATCCCATTCTTCATTTTTGGGAATTGTGTATGTGTGATGCTATTTTGGAATGGAAATTAATTTGACAATAGTTGTACAATATTACATCTTGTGTTAGAAATGCACTGCTCTATCTGTTTGTATAAACCTAAGGAAAAGCACCAGAGATTCAGACACAAGGCAAACAGAGAAAGAAAGAAAGAAAAAAAAACATTGGAATTTTTTCTCAGATCTTCAGGGTTTTGCAGCAATTATTGTGAAGTGTTACCAGATGTCTCGTGGTGGAGGTTATCTTATCCTTGAGCTTTGCTTTGCTTTGCTTAAAGTTTCTCAGATTAAAAAAACAAAACCACCATGCAACCACATGGCAACAAACTATGATTTATGATGCCATCCACAAGGTACAGCTACATCAGTAAAATACAAATCGGACTCTGTCTTTGAACTTTTATCGAGCTCTACTCAGTATTTTCAGAGTTTATTGACAGCCCATTCTGTAGTGGATTGCATTTCTGCTTTCAGCCTTTCCTGGACTGAACGATTTTACCTTAATCCTCAAATTGCGCTGAAAATGTAGCTGTATTAGCGGCTCTTTTCTCTGTATGGATGAAATATTTACTTAAACAGTCTTTTTTAGTCATTAAGGGCAGTCTCAGTTATTTAACCCCAGGGTGGTTTTGATTTTATCCAACAGCATATGATAAACACAGCTCTGTTGTTTTTGGATGGAGCAATATCATGCCACATTTGGTATTGAGCAATTTTCGGTGTGACAGCTTAGATTTTATTCACAGAAACATGCAAGACTTGTTTCAAAGCCAAGTCTTCAATACCCCCGAGAATGGGTAAATTGCAACGGAAGCCTGTGCTACTAAGCACCGGTTGTTCATTTTAAAGATAGGGATCAGCAGGCAAAAGAGCGCGGGACGCACATCTGGGAGGTTTGATGCAACGTACATGAGACGTGCCATGAAACACAAAGGTTTGCACCAGCTATCTTAATTGACCTTCACAAAGTCAGCACATATAATGTTTAATACAACATAATCTACATCGTGCAGATGATTTGAGAGTAAAAGCAAAGCACAGAGCCTGGAAACACATGATATGATGGAAACTTTGTTCGTGAAAAGGCAAAGTGGCAGGGAATGTCTGGCATGAGATGAAGATGGCAAAGTCTGCTTTCTCCAGTCTGAGGTGACAAAGAGCCCGTAAAGTCCCAGCAGGAGGTGTAATTGAGCCATAATGAAACATTTTATTGTCTAGTAACTGTTTCATGAAAAAAGAATAGCATTAAAACCAGTGCAAACGCACATATGCACTCGCAGTCATGCTGTCCAGTCATGGAGATTTGATTGCGTTTTTGTATAACTAATGTCACTTTAATGACAGGATCGCAAACCCACGCTGTGTTGTGTGGAAGCCTCCAGCCCTGTAACTTGGAGTTCATGGAGGCTTTTAATGAGGGACCTGCAGATTTAAGAAAAAAATATTTTGAATTCTGTGTGCGGTAGGGCAAGAGCACAGAGGTGGAAAGAAGGACTGAATAGAAAAATGGGTAAGGAGTGGAAAGGAACCAAGCTAACAGGGAACGTTCTGGCTGAGTTTTCTCAAAGTTAGGAACACACGATTTTCCGAGAACATAAATTGTTCATTCAATGTTATCTGGTCTTTAACCAGCGTTCTTATCACATTCGCTCAAAAACATTATTTATACATCATTTGTGGAATGTTTTTCTAAAGCATTTTAGACGGAAGTTTGTTTGTTTAGAAAACAGTCAAAAGTAACATTCCCTTAATGTTTGCAAAATTATAAAATGCAACGCTTGCCTTAAAGTTGTTTAATGCTCACATAACCAATAATTTTTTTCAACATCTGAAAAATAGACAATATTTTTTTCATGACTTAATAGGAACCTCAGCAAAATGTTCTTAGAAATTTGAAATGTTCTTAATGTTTTTTTTGTTTTGTTTTTGTTTTTCTCTAGCTGGGAAGGCACTCAGGAATATTTTACACTTAAACAATATTGTATATTCTTTGGTTAATGGAGAAAAATATTTCATGTATCCCTGCTGAAAAGTTTGTGCTGTTTGCTGCTGCCCAGTATCACTGTGCTATTAACAAAACTTTGCAAGGCTGCTTGAGCAGCCCAGTCTTTGTAGTTGGTTCATTTTAATAGTTAGTTCAGATACATTTTAGTATATTGAATAGTAAACATGTTAGTATTATTATTTTATTTTTTCAGAAATGAATTTAATAAACAAACAAATAAATTATAGGTAATCTTTTTAAATAATACTTTTATATTGAAAAATTATTTCAAGGTTATGTGTAATTTCAAAGGAAAAGTTTTCATGTGGTTTTAAATTGTGCATGGATTTAGTTGATTAAGAATGAACTAAAGGTAATTGGACTGTTTTTTTATGTAAATATCTCTGAGCAAACCTGAATTATTGGGCTAAACCAATAAGAATAACTTATAAAGAACAGGTCAGGTTGAAAAGTTTAATTGAAGAGTATATGTTCACAAACTGAAAGGATTTTGCTTTGCTTTGGGCAATTTAAGCAAAGTTGTAAGGCTGATGAAAATGTTCCTTCTTTGGTATAAAGAGCAGGACTGCAATCAAATGGTTGATAAATGCAAAGTAAATTGTGCCACACATATGTTTGACTGGAGCAATTCCCCAGTGTTTGATGAGTCCATAGACAACATCACTCACAGAAAGCAACATGCTTGTAAACACTTTATCTGAACGCATATGTGTGTTAGTGGGAGGGACAATCGAAGTGGAAGATTAGCCACCCCCCGGCCTGCCAGCAGATGGCTTCAATTGAGCAGGAGATGGTGGGTGGACATGCTTGCTGGTAATTACTAGGACACCTCTATATGATTCCATAAATAGCAGCTTTGTTTGGACTAAAAATAAACTCTGGAGTAGATAAAGCAGTCATGACCTCTGACCTTTGACAGAAGACTCAGAAGGCTTTGACCATGGCCCCATAAATAGCGGAGGTCCCATTTACAGATCACCTGCAAACGCACACACACACACACACGCAAACACACATAATAAGCTATAATTGTAGCACAGCCCCAGGCAGCAGGGCATTGGCTCAGTTTAGATTGCAGAAGATTGTAGTTCAGAAATCCCATTCAAGTGTAACAGTGTTACAATTGATGTTTGTCACTCACAACATAAAGATATCAACTGACAGCAGAACATTCATTATACAGAATACATGGATGTTTTGCGGCAATGAGTTTGAAGGTCTCTGGAAATGCTGTCTTCAAACATTGACTACATTCTTAAATAGGTTCAGGTTGTTCAAAAGCATGCATATACAAAAGTTGTTAATGGTGCAGTACTACAAAAATTTACTATTTAGGTATACATTTTTACACTTTAGATACTAATATGTACATTTAAGCTACTAATATGCACTCTTTAAGGGTAAATAAGGTACAAAGGTATTCCTTTTTTAAAGGTACTGCCCCAGTGACAGCTTTTCTCAGTGTAACCTTTTGCTTTCTGACAGTGTATGAGTAGGTCATTAAATCTTTTCTATTTATATTCATTTTTACTGAGTAAATGAATTATTCACTCAACCAATTCTTTCATAAACACTGATTCAGTAAGGAAACACCCCTGTGTGTGCTGCTTAGAAATGTCCAACTGTAAGTTACAATATTAACTTCTTGTTTATTGAACTGTTGTGCTAAAGCAACATATTTGTGACAGATCGTTGTAGTTCCTCTGTTAAAGCATTGAAGTGATCATTGCTCCCATACTAGTTATAGCATAAAATTAAAATGAATGAACATCAGAATGTATCTTGTGTAAACTGCAGAAAGACATCAATGAAAATCATTTTTCAAGCCCACCAACTTTAATCTACCCTCCAGTCTGGCTTGTTTGTTGGATAAAAATGGAGGATTCGGCATTATGATTGGTCAGATCGCCTGTCAATCAAACTCCCAGGGTCAGTTGTGCTGTTTTTATGAATTGTGAGCACAACAGAACTTTCTCATGTAGTAGGCCTATTACTTATTTGTTTATAACCATCTGTATATTCTTTGTCATTTTAAGCTATAAAAAAATATTATGGACTCATTTCTATACTGGACCCAGTTTTTTTTTTAATCGGTTATGTAAGCTGTCCAGTTTTCAATATATATGACAGCAAAATATAAAACCAACAAATACTAGGCTATTCCTCTTTTCTGTGGCTTATAAAATGTCTCAGACCTTCTTGTCAGCTGTATAATGGGCTGCAACAGATGTTTGAATCCAACTGAATGTCTAAAAACAACACAGAAAAGCACAGACACATACATGCAAACCAAACTTTTGAGTTTCACCTGGGAACACTCTGCAACTAGCTGTTTCCCAAACTATCGAACATGCATGAACTTTGACCTGGCCTTCACCAAGCTTCAGCCAATAGTGAGCTGGCTTGCCATAGACATAAAGACAAATGGCCCTATCAGTGTAAAGTGTCTAATGACTGACAGGTGTGGGGTTGTGTGGTCAGACACATGTGGTAGCCCTTGATAAGCCCCTCTGAAATGAAAGGGCTCATTTGTGTGTATCAGGGACCTCACCTCCAGCTGAGAGAGGAAACAGGTTGGTTTGTTCCAGCTATGAAAGAAGCAGAGTATACCACACAACCATTATCTGAACTTGACCATGACTGACAAGTGTACTCAAGCATACAACCAGCATCCAGGATGCTTTTCAGTTATGGCTGCCTTGTCATTATATGGAAATAATTATCATCTATGGTCCAATCTTTCTCAGCGTTTTTGCAGTATTGTCATTTGTAAATGTATTCTTTCTCTCCCTAGGTTGTAAAAATAAATAGCATAGATGCTCAGATGATTTCATCTCCGAAGAAGTTGATGATGATGAATGTTTGAGTTTATATGGAAAATGCTGGCATTTGTTTGCATAATTTGGTGTGTAGATCAGGTCTGAGCACTTTGTATGACATTAAGATCTCTTTGGCGATCTAGATGATTACTACAGCATGCAGTAGAGCAAATATCTTCTTTTTTTTTTTTACTAAGTGTACAGTATACACTACCATTCAAAAGCCTGGGGTCCATGTAGTTTTTTTTTCCTTCTTTTTTCAGCAACAAAGTGTTAAATTGATCAAAAGTGACAGTTGCCAGCAAACAGAATCACATAGGTAAGTTCTCAAAACAACAAATATATTGACAATTTTCTGACTAGTAAGGAGGGGACTAGAATATCACCAGGCAACCCAGGATCTATCCTCTGGTCTGTATCATTCCCAATCCACGAGATACTCCAGCCGGCTACCCCGTCGCCATCAGTCCAACACCTCTCTGACTTGACAGATGGAGAGTTCCTCAAGACTGTCTGGAGGAGAAGGTAAGTCTAGCTCCATGGGTCCTGGGGCAAAGGCCAAAGGATACTGCACGGGGAGCTCGAGCAGGTAGGTGAACTCGTTGATCTGTGTGATGAAATTGCATGCTTTAGAGAACCGTTCCCCTGCTACTAGAATGCAAGTGTGGCCCTCAGAGTTGGAGGGATCAGCTAGGGCATAATTTTGCTCAGCTGGCGGGAGTTTCCAGGAGAAGAAGGTGCAAGGATGGAGAGGTGGAGGATCTCTGTGATACTGGGACAGCACGGTTCCCACCCTGGTGTTGGATGCATCTACCTCCACAATGAATGGTGTTTGCTTCCTTGAGCTGGGCAAAGGATTTGTGGGCTTCGGGATCCAGGACAGAGACTTGGGCTTACCGCAGAGCATGGAGGTTAGGGGTGTTGTCTGGAGACTGAAACTGTTGATGAAATGTCGGTAGAAATTGGACAGGGTTTCAGGATTCTTTGCAGTTCCTTAACAGTCTGAGGCGGAGGCCACTCCTGGATGGCTTGCACCTTCCCCTGGTCCATCTAGATACCTTCTGTGCAGATGAAATAGCTGAGGAAATGCACAGTGGTGTGGTGAAAGTCGCATTTCTCAAGTTTCAGATAAAGGTGGTACTTCCAGGGTTTCTGGAGGACCTGCGTAAAGTGCTGGCAATGTTCGGCCAGGTTTTGGGAGTATATAAGAATGTCATCAATGTAGATGATCATGAAGCGCTGCAGGAACTCCTGGAACACCTCATTCATGAACCCCTGGAAGACAAACTGGGAGTTAGCTAGGCCATATGGCATCACTCTGTATTTGTAGTGGCCTGATGGAGTGATGATAGCAGTCTTCCACTCATCGCCTTCCTGGATGCGAACAAGGTTGTATCCGCTCCACAGGTCCAACTTGGTGAAGATGCGAGCTCACAGAGTTCCTCCATGGCTGCTGGGACCAGGGGTAGTCGATATGGCAACTTTACTGTTTGCAAGATCAGGCAAGGTAATTGATGCAGAGCCTCAAACTTCCATCCTTCTTTCCAACAAAGAATAAGCGGCTGGTGAAGTGGAAGGTTGAATAAATCCTTGCTGGAGACTTTACCCTTGGGGAGTGTGTCTCTAGGCAGCAGGTCAATCGTACAGTCCCATGGCCAATGTGGGGGCAATCGGGTGGCTGCCTGTTTGCAGAAGACATCCTGGGATGCCACATAGTCAGATGTGATTGAGGGTACATCCTGAGGTTCGAGATTTTTGATGAGCGTGGAACAGATTTGGGGGTTAACAGGGGCAGAGAGCAGTTTGGGAACTGCAGAGAGACAGTTCAGGTGACAAACTCACTCCCACAAATAATTTAATGATCCCTTCTGACTGTGTTGGTTAAGCCAGGGGTGTCCCAGGATGATGTCCACGGTGGGTCCCTCCAGTACCAGAAAAGTTCATAAGTTTACTTATGCAAGCATCCAATCTGTAGTTTCATTGGGGGAGCTTGACATTTAACCCGTCTGCACCCTAGCAGTTTTCCCTGGATAGTCTCAACTCGGAACTCCTGGGCTTGACATCTGCAGGGCAGGTTTAGACTAGTTTAGACTAGACTCGAGCCAAGTCGACGAGGGTGTACAATGAAACAGAATGATCTGAGGTGAGAAGTTTCACTGGTAGTAGTAACAGGGTGTAAATGTTAAGATTTAACTTAAGGGTATTCACCACAGGGTGTGAGGGTCGATTGGGGCAGGTCTTGATGACATTATTGGCCAATGCACAGTACAGACAGAGTCCTGCCGCGAGGCGCCAAGGATGCTCCGTGCGTGAGAGATGAGCCGAGTCAACTTGCATTGGTTCTGGTACTGGAGGACCAGATGCGGGTGAAGCTGGAAGGTGAGCACTTTCTTCGGGTGTGCAAGTAGAAAGTCCATTGTATTTCAGTAAACAGGGCTACCTGGAGCAGGAAATTGCTACATGCGAACACTTGCCTGAAATAGGAAGCAAGAAGGGCCAACGGTTTACCAGGCCAACGGTTTACCAGACAATAAGGCTATGGGGAGAGTGCAGTGATACAGGGAGCCTAATGAACTGAAACAGGTGCAGGCAATCAGAATTTGGGTGACTGGGATCTGGTGTGCACTGGGGCTGATGACTGTGCTGACTGAGACTCCCTGACAACAGTAAATCATTATATAATTTTATTAAGGATTTCTATTTAAAATAAATGTGGTTCTTTTGAACTTTCTATTAACCAAATAATCCTAAAGTAAATAAAAAAATTAAATGCATCAGTTTACACAAAAATATTATGTTTTCAACATTGATAATGAGATATAGGAAAATAGTTGCTTGAGAGACTTAACATTCAAAAATCTTAGCAACCCCAAACCTTTGTACTGTGACAATTTGTAGCATTTGTAAAGTAAAAACATTGTTTTAAATTATAAAGGATTTTACTGAATTTCAATTGACGACTGTAAAATAAGTCCTAAATGAAACTATGATACAACATATTTTCAGAAAAGTCTTTTTTTTTTTTTTTTTTTTTTTTTGCACACTGGAAAAAACGTTTGGACACAGTCACTGTACTCTCTAGAGAATTTGTGGCACGTCTTTGGCCCCAGTGGCTCTCCCTGAGACTATAGGACCTGATGATTGTTTCGGTATATCTACTGGTCCAAAGCCTCAAGAATTAAAAATGGAAGGAAGATGCCTGAGAACCATTCAGCAGCATTGACAGAAAGTACTCCATAGGGCAACAGACTTTTCTTTACTGAAAATCAGCCTGATGCAATCTGTTTTCTCACTGTGTTATCATCTGACATCCTGCATGCTTTTTTGTTTTAGGTTTGTCGATTCCATCAGACCCTGTTTTCATTTAGCTGAGTCAGTTGTTTGGAGGTGTGTGCTCCATGGAACTATCCCACATCAAGCTTTAAACAAATAAATAAACATTAAATAAAATATATGATACATAAACATAAATTCTCTTGATATTTGAGGGGAAAATCATTTGTGACTGATATCTGAATCCACTGTATTGTAAACTAGGCAAGGCAAGGCAAGTTTATTTATATAGCACATTTCATACACAATGGTAATTCAAAGTGCTTTACATCAAAGAAAGTAAAATAATCATGAAAAATAACAAAAAATAAAACAAGCAATTTTAAAACTTTTAAAATTATTAAAACGTTTACTTTTTAATAATTACTGATTTTATATAAAAAAAACGGTGAAAATATAGTGCAATCAGTTCGGACATATCACAGTGCTCATTCAATAAATGCACAACTAAACAGATGGGTTTTGAGTCTAGATTTAAATGTGACTAGTGTTTTAGCACATCTGATCTCTTCTGGAAGCTGATTCCAACTGCAGGCAGCATAGTAACTAAAGGCGGACTCCCCTTGTTTTGTGTGAACTCTTGTTATTTCTAACTGACTCGATCCTAGTGATCTGAGTGCTGAAATGTTTGTATTCATTTTTAACACTTTTAGTATATTTCCTAATGTGTGTGTGTATATATGTATATATATTAGTGCTGTCAATCGATTAAAAAAAATTAACTAATTAATCGCACAATTTTTTCAAATTAATCGCGATTAATCGCTATTAAAAGACTGAAACTTTTTGGATATGTAAATGTAAAATGTAAATAACTAATGTAAACTCAAGACAAAGAAACTATTTAAATTCAAAATATGATTGTTTATTGGAATTTTTGTTTAACTTGTAACACAGATTTTCTCATGTAAACAACATACCTGCAATAAACCATCAATATCCTCCAAATTAACTGTTGGCTTGAAAGCCATATTTATTACAGAAATAAAAACACAGGCATGTAAGTACCATTTGAATTTCAAAACAATCAATGCCAATAAAAAACAAAAATGATTTCTATGTTGAAGTCTAAGTGGACTGCAAAAAAATTCCAAAGTATAGTCATTGCCAGTGCTTTAAGTGGGCCAGTACACACCGGTACTCAGTACCGCCACTTCCAAATATAGCTCTTGAGCGTACCGCCACCTCTCCGTGCGTCCAGAACGTGCTTGTAGCGTACCGGTACGCTCATTTGGACATCTGTTTTAATAGAGGTTTTAATCTTTTACCTGCACTGCCGATTTTCAGAGCGCCCTTCACAATGCAAGCTTCCTAATTCATCCCACCCAGAGCAGAAACTACATTACCCATTCACCCTTAAGTTATACAAGTGAATAGCGCATGTGTCGCTTTTCCCACTGTTAAGTGTCAACAACTCAACGTGGCCGGAGAAGGTGTGTGAAACTCGTTGTGAGTTATACTAAAGCAAAATCTTGAGTATTTATTGTCTGATAAACATTAAAAACTGTCTGCGGAGGTTGAGTCGTCCTGCAGCCCCCGCTGGCTGCTCATTGGCTGCAGCATCTTTTTTCTAAGTTCTAAAAAAATACCGTAGACGGCAAGGCACAAATTTAGATATTCATTTATCTAATTAATCTATAGCCTATGCACAAAGACAATATGATCTTTTTGTCCCCTTTTTGTTTTAAAGCTTGATGAAGAGTGAGAGCGCATGTTGCTGCAGCTGCGAGGAGGACAGTGTGATGCACGCGCACAGGAGTGATTGACAGTTCGCGGCACTGTGTACAAAAAATACTCTGCTACACAATTATTTCGTTATTTTCGTTTAAGCTTATTAACGTTAGCGTTACAGAAAGGTCTGATTTACGCACTCTTACAGTCATTGTTTTTATTTATTTATTTTTTTTTTTTAAACAATGACATTTGAGTTCATGATTTTAATGTTGCTGTTTCTTGTGGCAGACTAAATGAAGAGTAATGTTTCTTGTGGCAGACTGAAGAGTAATCCGGCAGAGTTTTATACTGAAACTTTCCGTCTAAAAGTCCTTCCTTGGTCTTATCCATATTTATTTTGCACGTTGAACACACATAGGCCACAACTGGAAATAAAAAAAAACTGCAACCGCGTTAATTGCGTTATTTTTTTTTAAACGCGTTAAATATTTCAAATTAATCGAATGCGTTAACGCGCTAATTTTGACAGCACTAATATATATATATATATATATATATATATATATATATATATATATATATATATATATATATATATATATATATATATATATACATCATAAAAGTGAGTGTGTGTGAATTTATAAAAAAAAAGTAACAATAGTTATTTGTTGTGCAACAATAAAACAGAGCTATACAAAGCTTTATTTAAAGCAGTCAGGCAATGAACGCTTTTGTTATTGACCTCTTTACATATCCTTTTTTAACACAATACTTTTTACTGTAAAGCCAGAACATCTAGCTGTGATTTAAGTAGAACAGCTGCACTGTAAAACTATTATGAAGGCCAGGAATTAACCATCCAGCTGTTCTGTAATAGATTTGTAATGGCTGAAAGAGAGATCTCCAGCTGTTCTGTAATAGATTTATAATTACTCTGAACAAACCCTCCAGTGCTTTTGATTTTCACTCTTGTGTCAGTTAAATCTCCTGCTGCATTCAAGCTGGTTTTCTCAACGTATTAGCATATTTCTCAAAACTACGTCCACATGAACGCAGTAAACTGTTTCAACTGTTGAAGGTTTATGATGGTACACTGTCTTCCTTTATTATGTGCTTTTTAATGTATAATTCATCTCACATTTTTTTAGAACGCACAAAAAACAAAAACAAAAACTTTTATATTAGGATTTGATAGACATAGCATACTTGAAGATGGGAAATACTAGTAAAAGAATTATAAAAACATTAAGATATAAGCACATTCTTTCAAAGACTTTTAAAATACCACATCAAATACTTTTATAATAAAAAATAATAATAAAGATTTCATACATTTATTTTTGTCACTTTTTTTATTATAAATAATTTTAACCTATGGCTGTCTCGCGATCATGATTCAATAACCATTCAATTGATGGTAAGGTTAACTGAAAATAGTTCAATACAAATAACAAATAAATAAAAACTCAATCTCGTTGGGTATTATGATGTAGCATTTCTTTAATTAAATGATTTCACTCCTTTTCTCAGATAAAGAGAATATAGGCTGTGAAAACGCATCACTCAGTCCCTTTGTATCTTGGTAAACTGTACGTAAGTGAATATGTGCATGCTTGCAGAAAACATTATCCTCACAAATGTGTTCCCATTCTGTAAAAGTTGTTGGCTGGTGCTGCCCTCTACTGGTGTCATTCATTGCCTTCATTTTAGCATAAGCCTTACAGTTAGACTAGTGGTGTCAAACTGAATTCCTGGAGGGCTGGAGCCCTGCATACTTTACATTCAACCCTAATTAAACACACATCTGATCCAGTTGGCTTAGTTGAAACTACGTGGTATGTGTGTTGAAGCAGGATTGGAACAAAACTTTGCATGGCTTGGGCCCTCCCGGAATTGAGTTTGACACCCCTGAGTTAGACCTACATAATAATAATAATAATAATAATAATAATAATAATAATAATAATAATAATCTCTTAATACATTTCTAATTGTTTTTTAGCTAAACACAGTCTGAAGAAGAATAACTGAAGAAGCCAAATGAACAGTAAGATTAAATTCAAAGGTTGGAATGAAGTGACAGCCCACCCCTGGTGGAGAGCTTGGGCAATAGTGTCACTGTGTGTAAATCTTGATGACTGCAAAAAACTATCTTGGTTGAAGACTATTAGTGAAAAGGCAAAATTTACACTTAAAGGAACACTCCGACTTTTTGGGACTTTAGCTTATTCACAGTATCCTCCAGAGTTAGATAAGTCCACATGTAAAGGGTGTTAAAATGTTTATTCAATAATTAATTGAAAACTGATACCTCCCTATATTTTTTTTAATGTGAACACCAATAGTTCAGAATCGGTTCACCGCCACGCCAACGGATGGCGCTTGAGCGCTCCTGTGAAGCACACCATAGAGACTAGTTTTTTCCCGGGTGCGATCTCAGAAGTAAACTGACGCACCAAAGGAACGACACTCATTTTGTCTGTCTCTTTATTTATTCACAGGTAAAATAATATGCAGTAATGCACTTTAAACATTCTTCTGATTGTTCACACGACTATAGGAAGGTTTAGGAACGTGATTGTGAAGTGTTTTGAGTAACTTTGTCATGCTCTAATGTGTTTTATGCAAATTGAATTAACTCAAGGGTCTTAAATGCAAACGATTTATTGTTTAGTAAATGCATTCAAAAGTATTGTTATACAGCATTGTGGTGATGTTTGAGTGTATTGGCAGTGCAAGGGTGCTTGTTATTTTTGTGTTTTAATTGAGTAGTTGAGTATATCTGTTGCATTAACAATTCAATCGCCATTTTGAGTGCTTTGCACACACGCTTAATGAATGACACGAGTCAATCTGGGTGAAGTGGTGTATGTATAATGGTGTTGGATTTTAGTTTATACATTTTGTGTGTTTAAGTGACACATTTGTCATCTTTCTAGTAATGAGTGACATTTATGTGAATCTTTATTGATTTATTTTGTACACACTTTCCACATAATATGTAAATTATATATTGCCCTTATGTGAAACAGGCTATGGAATGCAAGTGTGTATGTATTCATATATCTTATGTGTACACCATAAGTTAATGTGCAGATGAAGTTATTTTTGTATGTAACTAAAGAAGTGTTTACAATTACTTAAGTTTTGAGATCTCAGAAGTAAACTGAGGCACCAAAGGAACGACACTCATTTTGTCTTGTCTCTTTATTTATTCACAGTGTTTTCACAGATACACAGTGCTTCACTGCCTGTGTGTCCTTTGCTGCCAGCCCAGATATCCCCTAGGTCTGAGGCCGGTAACACACACATACCTTTTTTCATTTCTGTGCATTCTGTAAGTGTTATTTGACGCACCCACCGCTAGCCTAGCTTAGCACAAAGACTGGATGTAAATGGATACTGTTAGCATAGTAATCCCAATAAGTGACAAAATAATGCAAACATTTTCCTATTTACATGTTGTGATCTGTATAGTCATAGCATGTATAAATAACAAGGCTATATGAGACAGAGGCCATTTTTAATCGTATAAATACTGGGAACTGTATTCTCACTAGGCATAGGAGCACAGCTAACCTTACTTGGGCGGAGTGCCTACTTGGGCAGAGTGATTAGCGCAGCACACGAGACGCGCTGTTGATGGTTCCGTAAACAAAACAAGTGACTAGCTAGACGTGACTCGTGATCATGGCTGACTTTGAGGAATTGTCAGACTCATATATAAGACGGCGTATTTTTTTTACGCACC
Source organism: Carassius auratus (assembly GCF_003368295.1). Taxonomy (NCBI): domain Eukaryota; kingdom Metazoa; phylum Chordata; class Actinopteri; order Cypriniformes; family Cyprinidae; genus Carassius; species Carassius auratus. The sequence continues at coordinate 97,672 of NW_020528894.1, read as the reverse complement.
CATGTTAACGGATTCCAGTGTTCACACTGCACGCGGTTGCGGTCCGTCAGTGCGTTCCAGGAGCAGTGCAGCGATCATTTACGTACCGAGTCTATTTTTTCTTGTGCTGCATGCGCTGAATTAAAGTGACAGCGCATTGTTCGTGGTTAAAATGAACATGGATTGACACGGAAATGCAGTCATTCCACAATAAATGTATACTAATCAAAGCCTAATGTGTTTCACACGCAACATATGGGTTTTGGCTAGATTTAAAACAAGAAAAGGAGCAACTTTTGAGAAACAAAGGCAACATTATATATGCACTTTTATAGAGGCAGAAAAATGAATTATTTAAGACATGTATTGCATGTAATAAAGATTTAAATGCAAAAGGCACGAGAGTCGACTGTTTCTGTCTGAGTTTTAATTTTGAATGTTTGTGATATCCTAACAAGAAAAGTGAAGTGAGTGAAGTGAAGTGAAAGTGACATTCAGCCAAGTATGGTCACCCATACTCAGAATTTGTGCTCTGCATTTAACCCATCCGAAATGCACACACACAGAGCAGTGAACACACACACACTGTGAGCACACACACACTGTAAGCACACACCCGGAGCAGTGGGCAGCCATTTATGCTGCGGTGCCCGGGGAGCAGTTGGGGGTTCGCTGCCTTGCTCAAGGGCACCTAAATCATGGTATTGAAGGTGGAGAGAGAGAGCTGTCCATGCACTACCCCCACCCACAATTCCGTCCGGCCCGAGACTAGAACTCACAACCCTTCGATTGGGAGTCCAACCCTCTAACCATTAGGCCACGACTTCCCCAAAAGTAGGCTAATGTTGTGTTTAAATGTGTTGCAGCTTGTTTCAGCAACTTATTATAAAAACCTAGCAGTAAAATGCATGAGTAATACGTTTATATTTGAATTTAGATGTGTCTATGAAAGACTGTTAGCTACTACTGTGATGAAAGAGTATCACACTGCTGAAAAAGCTTTTTGATTATTATTTTTTTTTATTTTTACATGATTTGATATCAAAATAATGGACAAAGCTTGTGTTTTGTGGCTTAAACATCCGCGGACAGGGGTATGGAGTTAGAAATGTGTCTTTATTACATGCGAGGAAATAAAAGATCTGAGAGAAAAAAAAAAGTTTGAGAGAAAAAGTTATCACACTGATAGCAAAAAAACATTTCATGAGAGAAAAAAGAATATTTGAGAGAAAAAGTTTTCATGCCAATAGCAAAAAATAATAATATTTGAGACTAAAAAAAGTTTTGAGAGAAAGTATTTTCTCATAGAACATAAAAAAATATACATTTGAAATTTTAAAAATTATTTCTGAGAAAAAAAATCTCTCTCAAAATAGTTTGAAAAAAACTCTCAAATATATATTTTTTGCTATCAGTGTGAAAATATTTTCTCAAAAAAAAAAAAGTGTTTCTCTCGAAACGCTTTTCTTTGCTCTTGATGCAATTTCTTGCTCTCGTGTCAGGATTTTGCTTTCACTGTGAGAATTGTGTCATGGGCGGGGCCACGTTCCTATTGGCCAGTCGGGTGAGCATCGTCTTGTCTTGGGAGTCGAACTGAATCATTACACCATTGTTCGGTTCACCTGCATAGATGCCGCCTCTGCCTTATGGATAGTTAAGTTGAGCAGTGAGCACGGACACTCCAATGTTTGGGTAAGATGATGACACACAGCTGGCTGAGCAAGTTCAGTATCACTGAAGATTAAACATTAAAAAATAGCACTCATATTAATGAATGTGTATTATATTATTTGCTTGCTAATTGCTAGTAAAGCTAACCAGCCATCATGCTAGGTAAACTTGCAAACTCACCTGGTTTATACTATGTTTAAATCAAATGCCAAATTAATGTTTTGATTTAGATAGTTTCACGCCTTATTTGGTGAGTAGTGAGCAGTGATTGATATACCATTTGAAAGTGTCCCACCTAGTTTTGTTTAAAATAGTCTTTGTATGGTTGTTGCACATGTTTAGCTACACTGCATGTATAGCTCGCAAACTCAGCTACACGGGGCTTATTCTAAATATTTTTTTACCATCTAGCCGAGGTCTAGAGCTGACAAGGTAAATTGCAGGTCTAGGACTAACTCTTACATTAGCAACCCACAAATATGTTTGTGCCTGTACTGTCATGGTAATTATTTTTTCTTTTAAATCTTTCAAACGGTATGTCAATCACTGTCTAACGTTAGCTAGTTGTAGGGTTGCCACCTTCCATGCATACTAACGTTAGTTGAAAGTTGTGCGGGAGGTTGTAAGAACAAGCAGTTACTCTTCAGGTGCTTTGAGGCTAGCAAGTGCAAAGGTAGAAACTAGCTCACTACTCACTAAATAAGGCGTGAAATCTAAATCAAAACATTAATTTGGCATTTGATTTAAACATAGTATAAAACAGGTGAGTTTGCAAGTTTACCTAGCATGATGGCTGGTTAGCTTTACTAGCGATTAGCAAGCAAATAATATAATACACGTTCATTCATGAATGAGTGCTATTTTTTAATGTTTAATCTTCAGTGATACTGAACTTGCTCAGCCAGCTGTGTGTCATCATCTTACCCAAACATTGGAGTGTCCGTGCTCACTGCTCAACTTAACTATCCATAAGGCAGAGGCGGCATCTATGCAGGTGAACCGAACAATGGTGTAATGATTCAGTTCGACTCCCAAGACAAGACGATGCTCACCCGACTGGCCAATAGGAACGTGGCCCCGCCCATGACACAATTCTCACAGTGAAAGCAAAATCCTGACACGAGAGCAAGAAATTGCATCAAGAGCAAAGAAAAGCGTTTCGAGAGAAACACTTTTTTTTTTAGAGAAAATATTTTCACACTGATAGCAAAACATATATATTTGAGAGTTTTTTTCAAACTATTTTGAGAGAGATTTTTTTTCTCAGAAATAATTTTAAAAATTTCAAATGTATATTTTTTATGTTTTATGAGAAAATACTTTCTCTCAAAACTTTTTTTAGTCTTGAATATTATTATTTTTTGCTATTGGCATGAAAACTTTTTCTCTCAAATATTCTTTTTTCTCTCATGAAATGTTTTTTTGCTATCAGTGTGATAACTTTTTCTCTCAAACTTTTTTTTTTTCTCTCAGATCTTTTATTTTCTCGCATGTAATAAAGAACCAAAACTCACTCCATACAGGGGCGCTGGAAGCTGTTTCATGAGGGGGGGGGGGGGGGGGGGTGGCTGAGGGCTGGGTTGGAAAATATGTGACGTCATTATGTTGTGACTGATGACATGAAATTTCTCTACTAGTCTTCTCCCCTGGCTTGATTGTTACTGTTTTAAACACAAAAATTGTACTTGATGTATTTGTACTTTGATGTTTAATAAAAATAAATAAAAAAATAATAAAAAATCTCTGTACTGTTTAGACTATGTGTTGTTGTAGCCATTAAAGAAAACATATTTGGTTTCATATTTGTTTAAATATTATAGGCTAATGTAATTTTTTGATTTATTTAATCAATGTTTATTATGAAAGTGAGCATGCAGCATGAGAAAGATATGATACATCATGCGCAATAGCCTATGAGATATGGAGTGGGTAAGACATGATTTTGACCACTTTATTGAGTTTTGTTTTGTAGAAAGACTCTGTTTAAAATATTTTCGTTTTGTATAAATTGTATCTTAATTTTGATCAATATTCTATCAACCCATTGCCTGTATTTAATAAACAAGCAAATATATTAGCAGACAATGTAATAAGGTGCCAGCACATCATGTATTGCACGTGAACTGGAGGGCGCAGAAACTCAGCTTGTGCCTCACAGATAGTTTTGAGAAATATAGGCTATCTTTTATAGAAAGCTTAAAAATGTCTACTTTTAAACGAAAATATACAAAACGAAAAGAAATAGGCTACTCTCTGAATATGTAGGCCTAATCCATATGAAATGTGCATTTCTCTCTGGCGTTCATGGCGAGTCCGCATCGTCTTTGCAGCGACACAGAAAACACCATTTTATTAATAAACAATTAAATGTCTCCTTGCTATTTTTGACAAATTCATAATCATTTCTTTGTGGCAAAATTATGCATGCGTTCGTGCGCTTGAGAGCGGCTAGTAAACGCCCATTATTCTGATCGGAACAAAGCATGACAAATTCTACATTTATTTCATTTTCTCCATAGAAATGAGAGGCCAAGTCACAAGTCAAATAAGTTTTTTATTTTCTGTTGAAGTGCAATAATTGTAACCTAATGTGAAATAAACAAATTAATTAATAATTCTCTCTCTCTCTCTCTCTCTCTCTCTCTCTCTCTCTCTCTCTGGCCTTCTCTCTTTGTCGCTGGCCCTGCTGATGTGGCTCTGATGTCAAATTTGAGGTAAAATGAGGTCAAATTCGTTTTTGGTCTCATGAATGTGTTATTTCTTCTAGGTCATATCAGGGGCGTCGCTAGGCCCTTTTTAGGGGGGGCTTCAGCCTAAACTTATGCCCAGCCCCCCTAAAAAATTATTTGATTAATTAATTAGTGATCGCTTCAGTCCCCTTTAAAAACTCATTTGAAACGGTGGAAAGCTGCATCAAGTTCCGGCTCCTCCCCTGATCTGAGTCTGCACGGATTCAGCGCGTTTTTCAATCCACAGGGGCGCCGAGCAGAGCGAACATCAGAGAGTACAAGGTGTGTGTGTGTGTGTGCGTGTGTGTGTGTTCTCGCATCCAATACCAATACGTCTTCGCTGCGTTCACCTTCAGCCTTTATCACGGTGTGACAGTTGTTTTTTCTTCCAACAAAAATGAAGCGATTAACACCCATGAAAACATACTTTAGAAAACGATCATGATTTATTTTAATTTACTCTTTAAAATTCAAAACATATTATTGTGTATTCGGCATTACATTATGCAGCCATTCACAGAAATGATTAAAGACACACATCATTGTCTGAAAGCACTAAATGTCACAGACAGTGGCGGCTCCAGACAATTTTGATTGGGGGGGCAATGGGGGGTCCTGGTCTTTTCAAGGGGGGTCTCATGAAAACCAACAAAAAATACATTGGACATGGCTAATAACTGCTTATTACTGCTATTCAACAACAAAAACACCTTTGCAATGTAAACAAATGACAGGCTACATTTGTTATTCATATCCTTCACACTTCACTTTCATGTCAGGTATATTATGCATTATTATTGACATTGATATTTTTACATTTATTTCCAGATAGATATTATTGAGTTTACAGGCTAAAGTGGTCTTGCTGTTGTAAACACTGTTGCTATTGTAGAAAAATATTTGCATCACATTTAAATTATAATTATATTTTAATTCATTTCTGAATTGTTTTTATTTTTATAATGATAATTCAGAGAATGAGAAAATCTGAATAAGCCTTACCAGTGTTGTGATAATTATTTTTACATGTTAAAAATAAATAAGTACTGTAATATAATAAAAGTTTATTCAAATAACATAAAAAAGACCAGACCCCTCGATGCCTGTGAAACTTTTCTCCCTCAAACAGCACTCTAGTGTTACTTCTATACTACAGGCTACACACAGCAATATAAACAACATATCTGCATGTTCTCTCACACCACATCGTTCTAGTAAAATAATAATAAGTAAATAAACACCAAAATCACTTCGCTGAGAATGAAACACCACTTACCAGCTGCCACGATGTTGAAATATCCTCTAGCAATTAAAAAATGCGCGTGCAGCATGAGGAATCTTCCCAGTTGGATGAGGTCGTAGTCAGGTGAACAGTCATCATGTTGGTCATCTTATTTATGGCTAAATTATTATTAATAAATTGTACTAATATTATGATTGGGTATGGGCAGGCATTCACAAAAGTTTATGTTATTACAAAAAAAATGCGAAGAAAATTTTGCTTTTGACAAAAGGGCACTTAAGGGGCAAAGGAGCAGGTGCTCAAGTGAACCGGTTCTTTCTGTCAACCCTCCCGTTTTTTCCGGGTTTCTCACGTATTTTAGCTCTTTTCCCGCTGTCTTCCCGTTTTAGTATTTTCCCGTAAAATATCCCGTATTTTTACAATCTGTGTTAACTCAGAACACGCAACTATCTGTGTCTGTGAAGTGGCTTGCACTTGGGTTTGTGGACCTCCAGTAAAGCAGGTGGCAGTATACAGTAGCTTAGGCTACCATCGAAGAAGAAGAAAGTTGCAGCGGCGACACCGGGAGGGGGGAAGAGGGAAAAAGTATGGGCAAGTGAACTTCGAGAGTAGAGTAGATGAGTGTGATGTGCGATGATGGATCAGGATACCGAATGCCAAAATCAACAAATTAATCACCAACCAAAACCGAGGACATTATGCCGATATTTGAGTAAATGGGAATCCACCTTCCACTACCTGACAAGCAGCCATGTAGGTCCAAATTATGCCTACTGCAAAATTTGTCATTGTCAGGAAAAACGACGTTTCGCAGCACAAAATTATTATTAATATTACCTTGTTAATAAAAAAATAACTTTTAACATATATCAATTGGTCTGTCATTCTTTATTATATATTGTGTAGTTATACTCTTCAAACTGTTAATGATTAGCGGTTTTTTTTTTTTTTTTTTTTTTTTTGTGTGGATAAGCATCGTGTAAAAAAATCCCTTATTTTGGGGATGGATTCCGGGAAATCTCCCTTATTTTCAATGTTCAATGTTGACAGCTATGCGGACAATTCGATCAAATAAACCAGTTGAGAAAAAAAATGGTTCACCGGTTCTTTTGCGCTCGATGTAATGCCGTCATTGGCGATGATTGCCCTTCATTCAAGCCTTTGGTTTACCCGCGCTTATAACATTAGCAAAGAATCAGTTCAGAATCATTTACCAAAAGAATCAGTTCGGTTCAGATGCGCTCTGTGTCAGTCTGCTTCACACTGAATCACACAGGCGCAGTATCATCAGCTCATCGGTTCTCGAATCGGACGCGTCCGACAGAAACGGTTCTCGGTTCAGTGTATGAATAAATGTCGAAATAATTATTATTTATTATTGTTCTGCGTAGTTTGAAGAGAAACATTTTTGGATCTTTATCCCGAATATATATATATATTAATCAGGAAGAGGCTGGGGGGGTCAAATGGGGGGTCAAGGCATTTTTTGGCAGGGTCTTGAGACCCCCCAAGACCCCCCCCTGGCGCCGCCGGTGGTCACAGAGAGAGAAACATCATGTGGAGTTATTTTGTTTTGTATTATTAAATATGATTTTGTATTAAGTAATAATGAATCATTAGTGTATCATGATACATATATTAGAGTAAGAGTTTTTTTTTTTTTAAGTGATTGATTTATAGAAGTGGCAAATTGATAATGGTGTTATTTTTAATAAATAGAAATAAATATAGAACAGATTAAACATATTGCCAATAGACAATTACATTAATACATGTTTTGTCTATATTCTTAATGAATATTAGCTGGTTAGTTAAATGATTTGAAATGAAATAAATTTCCAGGGGCTGACTTGATGTATAACCAACCGTATTGTTGATTATAAAGGCTAAAAAGCTAAGAATTAATAATAATAATAATAATAAAATATAATAATTTATTTTTCATTGTAGATGGATATACAACATTTTTTTTGTCGTGCGGGAGTAGGTCTGCAAATGAGCAACAGTCAGGTGAGAATAGAACAGACAGCCTCACACACACACACACACAATACCACTGTGTTCCCAAGATTCATTGCAGTCATTGAACCCTTATGTTGTTTTAATTTTCTGCCAATTTCCACGTACATTTCATAAGAAAAAGCTGTGGTATCATCAAAGGATAAACATGAATGTCCTAATACTGAATCAGGATGTCTTTAGTGTAAAAATCTACATTCCCAATTCAAAATTTTCCAGTGACTGGTCACATCTAAAAAACTGTATTAGTTTTTTTTTTTACAGTGTTGTATATGGCTCAGTCAGTACTCCTACTCCCATATATGAAATACAGGGAATACAATGGAATAGTGGATTGCAATAAGGTTAGTAGTATACAACCCTACCCTAATAGTCAAATAGAATTTTTTAATCATACCCTTATTGGGGGCTGAGCCCCCCTAAAATCAAAATCTTAGAATCGCCCCTGGGTCATATCCTTTTGCATGGGTGAGCACAAAGTTATGTTTAATAAATTATTTATTTACTCATTTTAATACTTTACAACGCTGACTTTGTTGTAAAAGGGGGGGTGAAATGCTATTTCATGCATACTGAGTTTTTTACACTGTTAAAGAGTTGGATTCCCATGCTGAACATGGACAAAGTTTCAAAAAATTAAGTTGTATGTTTGAAGGAGTATTTTTGTTCCAAAAATACTCCTTCCAGTTTGTCACAAGTTTCGGAAAGTTTTTTTTTGAGTATTGCTCTGTGTGACGTTAGATGGAGCGGAATTTCCTTATATGGGTCCTAAGGCACTTCTGCCGGAAGAGCACGTGCTCCCATATAGCAAGGCTGAGCAGCACAGACATTTCACTGAGCAGAGCGATTCACTGATCAGAGCAAAGAGCGTCGCGAAAAGTCACAAAAGAAGTGTGTTTTTGGTTGCCAGGGCAAGACAACCCTGCACAGATTACCAGAAAAAAACAGCATTAAGGGACCAGTGGATGGAGTTTATTTTTACAGAGCATCAACGGAGTTGTGCAAGTGTTTTTGTTTGTTCCCTGCATTTCGAAGATGCTTGTTCACAAGGCCCAGTTTGACGACGGATTTGCGTTTAGTTTATTTCTTAAGGATGATGCAATCCAAGGAAAAAGGGTCACAATCGTGTGTTGGAACCGCAGGCAGTGAGTAAAACTGAAAAGACTGTAAGCCATGGTTTGTTTTGGATGATGGGTTTTCCCTCACGGTAATGTCACATCTTCCACATGCTCTCAACGCAAAAGCCTACTGGCGCTCGTGTTTCTTTAGCTCCGCCCACACGTCACGCCTCCAGCCTGTCGTGTTTTTCCAGGAAAAATCGGTACAGACTATCTTTCTCTTATGAATATAATAAAACTAAAGACTTTTTGGATTTATGAAGGATGCAGTACTACGCTATATGTACTCAAGATTAACAGGATATTGAGTGAAAACGAGCATTTCACCCCCCCTTTAAATTTGACCGAGTTGTTTGCTTTTGTCTTTATTTTCTATAACACTCTCTTATACGTCATACTTTTCTTTTGTTTTATATTGTTCATTAAAACTGACATTTAACAAAAAAGGCAGAATTGTGCTTTTCATATTTAATTTTATTATAATATTATACAGAAGATAATCAGATTATATGTGCTTATTACCTAAACCACATGTTAATGTTTTATATATTTTTAAATGAAAACGAAATGGTTTGTGTTTTGAAGAAAACGACAAGGCAGTGGAGCTGGATATTATTTCGTTTTATTTTAATGCGTGTACTCGTTGCGTGAATCATATTTTTGTGGGCCTATATTTTAAATGAAACTGAAAAGAGGCAATGTTGTTTGATATCATATTTCGTCGTATTGTATGGGCTACATCCAGTGAAGATAACCGGAGTGTCGAAGGTAAGTTTACTGACGTTATCGAGTACACTGCTGTTCTAATCTTTTAAGGTTCTACTGAAGAAAAACTCACACGTTGGATGGCCTGAGGATGTGTCAATTAACAGTAGATTTTTATTTTTGCATGAACTGTTTTGAAGTTTCTGTTCCTACATTAAAAGTCTGTTACCAAAATGTAAATAATCATTGTGAAGACAGAACTCCAGCAGTCATTACAAATTGCTTAACATTATTAGTATGGAGCCAAAAGAGTCTCAATAAAGATAAATGCACACACTACATTCACATATGCACACACAGGATTCATACATGCACACACATGATTCATAAATACACAGACAGGATACACAAATGCACACAAAATTTACAAATTGTATTGGATTGTTAACTTATAAGCCAATCACATGAACGTGTTCACACAGCAAGATATGTCTGTGGTGCGGCTTATTATAGCCTACTTATTTATGAAATTGTATGAAAATAGAGATGTTTAGATTACAATTCAGGTTTATTTTTTATAATTTTTACAAAATATACATTTAAAAATGTCTCAATACATATAGCCCAGTGACTGCAGAAAAAAAAGTTAACCATGAATCGTTCACTGAGGAAAGTGAGTCGCTCGCTGCGTGACTTGTCATAGACATCATATAAGTAGACGCCCTATTGGCCGCTGGGCGACGAGATTTGCGGCCGCCATCTTGAACCGGTCGTACTCCTAGTTTCGTTGCGTAGCAGCAGTTAAGATGCCAGAGCACTGTGCAGCATTTTCCTGTTCTAATCGGCGGAGCATCGCAAGTACGGCTCGGGATTACTTTTCACAAGTAAGACTTAACATTACTATTGTACTATTGATTGTAGTTTGTCCTTAAATCCAGAGAATTGAGAAGGAGCAAGGATCTTTGATAGTACTGTACTGAAATCGTAGCTAGCTAACATTAGTTAGTGTTTCTCACATAACTTACTATTACTATTCAGATCAGAAAGAAGTTCGAAAAAACACGTTAGATGCACGAAACTTACTTTTAGCGTTAGGTAACGTTAAGTGCCTAATACCAACACAATCCAATCTGAGTACATACATTGTTCGACATAACATAACTGTTATGTGTGTTAGCACACGTGATATCAGCAAGTAATGTATATTAAGGTTGCTTTGTTCATATTTTCTCTGTTCTTTATAGTGTATTTGAGTACTGTGTAAAGCGCTAATAAATATGCATAATTTGTATTCTTATTATAAGGTGCTGAGAGCTGCAGAGAGGTTGATCCGCCAAGCTTCAGCAATACAAGCTCCTCTGGTGTCAACAGTCACAGAAGAGAGAGAGAGAGTTTGTGTGTGTGTGTGTGTGTGTGTGTGTGAGTGAGAGAGAGAGAGAGAGAGAGAGAGAGAGAGAGAGAGAGAGAGAGAACCAGTGTATATGTCACTAATTATAATAAATTGTTTCTTCAACTTATTAAATATCTTATTTTACTGCAACTATCTGTTTCTGCTTCTTTATCATATTTATAGTGTGTGATTTATAAATATTCTACCTCACATATTTATATTTTGGGCGTCTGGTCATTTATATCTTCTATCAGAACAGAATATGTAACTGTAAAGCCTATTATGAATATTAAAATACACCGAATCATGTGTCCTATATCATAGCTGCATGAATGATCTTTGCAGCAAAAAAATCCGCGTCAAAATCAGTTAGGTATTCAGTGAGCTATGATTCATTTAATGCGCTGACAGCTCATTGCACCTGGCAAACAAGTTACACTGAGTGGAGCTGGCGACCGGTCCAAAATGGCGGCTCCACGGCTTGTTCGTGCCAATAGGCAGTAGCGTTCGATGGGGCGTCTACCTATATGATGTCTATGTGACTTGTGAGGAAAGTGAATCGTTCAATGAGGAAAGTGAGTCGTTCGCTGCGAGAGGAAAGTGAGTCTCCTGCTGCACAAAGTGGGTGTCCGGTTGCGCAAAGTGAGTCTCCGGCTGCGTGAGGTAAGTGATTCATTCACTGAGGAAAGTGAGTCGTTTGCTGCGTGAGGAAAGTGAGTTGTTTGCTGAGGAAAGCGAGTTGTTCGCTGATTGGCTTATAAGTAAACAATCCCCCACGTGGAGTGCATTCTTGTGATTGGCTAACAAAAGGGAGATATCTGATTGGTTGCAGATCATTCCCTGTTTAAAAAAAGGCATTTGTGTGTAGAGCCAAGTCAGGGGAGTCTCAAAATTCACACACAAATGCAATGAAGTTCACAGACCGCAAGCAGTTTGTAAATCAGGATATAGCCTATGTGTCTGTGCATCAGAAATACATTTCTGAATCTTGTCCTGTGCATTTGTGAATCTTGAGTGCATTTGTAAATGTTGTTTGCATTTCTGAATTGTGTGTGTATTTCTGAATTTTGTGTGCATTTCTGAATTTTGTATGCATTTATGAATCTTCTGTGCTTTTTAAATTTTTTGTGTGTATTTGTGAATTTTGTGTGCATTTGTGTATCCTGTGTGTGTATTTATGAATCATGTGTGTGCATGAATGAATCCTATGTGTGCATATGTGAATGTAGTGTGTGCATTTATCTTTATTGAGACTCTTTTGGCACCATAGGACTCTAATGACGATTACTGATGACATTGGAATCCTCCTCAGACTCTCCGTCTCAATCCAGACTCATTGGCGATTGCCATTGAAGGAGAAGAACTGTAAATAAATAAATGAATAAATTCATTCATTCAGCATCCTCTGGCAAATTTCATTACAGTATTGGTAGTATCCTTGTTTGTTATAGCAGTTTAGTCTTCTGACCAAAACTTTTCTGCCTCCCCTAGACAGTCGTCTCTCACTTCTGCAAAAATAGTGTACAAGTAAGCACTACTGGGCTACACATAAATTCAACAGTAATGAGTTTGAGGGTGCACAACATGTACTACAGAAACTTGTCTTTTTTCGAGAACTGTATGAATGGTTTGGAAAATTGGGCCAAATTAATCAGTTATAGTGTGTTGGCAATCAAGAAAGACTGCCCACCACCACCGCACACCACTGATATTTCACACCAGATGATTTGGTTTTCCAGTAGCTTGGAATTATCAAAAAAAAAAAAAAAGTATAAGGGATATTTATGTGAATGTCTCATATACACTCTGTCCACTCGATTGTTACACCTTTTCTCCTCTTCTTCTACTTTCTCTTCTTTTGTTTAATTTCGGACAAAGAGAGGAACAATTTAGCTTGATTATTAACCTCTAAACACATTTGTTGGAAAATGCCTCTTTGATGTATAATACAAAAGTATTGGTCATAGACAAGTGTGTAAACATGGCTAGAGGTAAATAAAAATACAGAAAAAGACAAATTTGAAATCTGCACTTTGCAGGCTGCATATGTGTAAGTTTCTGATGACCTTTGGATTGACAGACGGACATTCACCTTGGGCACCAGCCACACTCCAAACACAAGGAGTATCAGTAAGAGCAAACTGCTAGCTATGAGAGCCATCACTGGGATCATTAAGTCATTCCCGCCACCAGCATCAGGACTTGAGGACTTTGCATCAGGACTTGAGGAACTGACCACAGGCTCTGTGAAGAGAAGCCCAAATACAGTAAATTATAGCCCAAGTGTCAGGATGAACGGGCTGGATTCAGTTGCGGGTTACACTGAGCTTTATTGAAAGCAGATAAGACAAGGCAGATGAGTTTCGTTCCACAGTTTAGCTCTTTCGACAGCCGAATACCAGAGACATGAGAGCTGAAATCTTGGAGTACTGCATTCGTGAGAACAAGAGGCAGAGCCAAACAGCAAAAGACCATGGAGCCTGAAGACAAGACAAGACAAGACAAGAAAAGAAAAGACAAGACAAGACAAGACAAGACCAGGTGAGGTGAGGTGAGTACACAGATCAGCTCGAGCTATTGGTAAGAGTTACAACAGTTTGGCAATGAACAGAGAAACACAGGGAATTATAAAGGGAAAAAAATTAGAAGAGCACTGAGAACAAAGTGGCGAACAATTAAGGTTAACAACGGAGAAACAAGGAGAGCAGGAAAAATCAAATCAAACAGGTAGACACAGAGAGCTGTCAAACCATCCAAACACACACTCACAACCCCAAAAGGCAGGTGATTAGCCCCGAACCCTGACACCAAGTACTCATGCACCACCAGCTTCAAAACTACAGCAATAAAACAGCATTTGATAAAAAAAAATATTTGATAAAAAAAAATACACTAAAAACTATAAAATCTGAAATATTTAGTGTTGCATGATCCTAAATTGGTAAAAATTGGTTAATTGGTAAAAGTTGTCTGTAATTAAATGCTGAGAATTACATGTCAATAAACAAAACATTAATTTACACTCACCTTTCACCAAAAGAAAAGGACCTTTGTCGTCCATTTGACATCCCCCCTGCAAACGAATGCAGGTGCACCAGTAAGCCCCAGCATCTGTCAGTCGTAGGTTAATGATGTCTATTGTCAGGGTCTTTTCATCATATTTGACTCCAACACGTCCTTCAAAGTCTTTATGGACAGTTAATTTCTTGATTTTAAAATAGTAGTAGAAGACTTCTCGGCTGATCTCACTTCTGCTGTGCAGAAATACACCCATTGCTTCTTTCTGAGGTGCAGGAAACGTCATGGTGAAATTGTCACCTTTATATTTGATCACATCTAAAAATGATTCAAGAAACAGCCTTGATCAGATCACAGCATCCAAACAAACTGAAGTTAAGACGTTAAGTTTGATATAAAGGATTTTGAGAGAAAACATAGAAGCAGCAGATGTTCCTGACACTGGTTCAGACATCACCTGCACAGCTGTGGATTATTAATATTCCTGCATTAAGTCAAGTATTTTCTAAGCATTTTGAATAATTTCACTTATTTCAGCATATCAGGTAAGAGCTTGGTTTTTAACTAAATCTGACATTACTTTTTTATGATTGCTTACACACTAAAATAAAAATAACACAGTGTTGCTCTTTACACTCAAATAACAAAACCTCAGCCTAGATCTGCACAACTATAAGAACATTCTCAGCCTCACACTTTTTGCAAAACAACATACACACTTCTATACATGTTTTTCAACAGTTAAGATTTCTTAAAATTCTGTAAAAATCTTGTCTAGTCTCATTGTTCTGATCCCCGTCTCGTGTCTGGTCTCAGATTTTTGCTTTCACTTTGATGTTGCTTAAATCTGTTTCAAAATGTTTACACTTATATTTGATTATTTTTGCATTTTAATCTGGCATGTCATGCCAGCCCAGAAAAATATATTATTATCATTCTGTTCACTAATGTAATTTTCATAATCAGGTGTTTTTCATTTAATCATTAATCTCACAGAATTTTGATACATTACTCTTAAGCAATCATTAAACACTTTAATTAAACATTTTAAACTCCTTTGTTTTAAAAGTTTGCATAAATGGGGTTTAAGACAATAGACATTTTCACTGTCACACGAGAATTTTTTTTTTAATAATATAGTCATCATTTAAAATTTCTCTGTCTTTACATGGACCCATTGTTATATAATTATTATTTATATTATTTCAAATTCTTTCAAAAAAAATTTCCTATGGTGTGACTGTCTCAAGGATGTTCAATAAATGACAACTTTTAGTAATTAAAAAGAAAAAGTAAACAACTGTTAATAAATACCTCAGGCATAATTTTTTACAAGCATATGAACTTGATAAATTATGTCTCTGAAAATGTTGTCCTCTGGTTTGAAACCATATCCTGTTTTTAAACTCCACGGACAAATTTAATTAGTTAAAGAGCCAGAATACTGTTTTACAAAAAAGTGTTTTTTACTGCTTATGTCAACTACCCAAATATATTTTCCTATCCATATACACAAATTACCCAAACATAACAGTAAAAACACAAAGCACTAACCTGCACTTGCAACAAAGTTGGTAAGACAAAGGACAACCAACAAGAAGATGGTTTGCAGAGACCTCATTATTGCCATCAGTGTGTATTTTGGATTCTCGTCTCTATCACGGTCATGCATAATAACTTAAACTGTTGACACACAATCAGCAACGAAATGCCCGTCTGTGCAAGTATCCTCGTAGCCTATACACAGTAATAGAGATCTTATGTAAAAGCAAACAGCTGAGTAAAAAAAGTGATGTGAAAACACTTGTAACAGCATAATGGATCTGGGTGTGTTATATTTTGTTCCAGTGAAAAACTGTGGGTGGAGCAGATATTTTTGAGAGCAAGGCCCTGTCCCAAATGGCACACTCCAGACTTGTGAACTTCTTCAGAGTTCACATTTTGGTGACATCATTTGGTGCATACTTATAGGGCCCTTGCCACGAGTCCACCAGGGAGCATTTGGGACAGACTTCAATTTCAGATGGAAATTCAATTTCGACTTGCCACCACCTCCTGGTGGTTTAATATCATATTTAAAAGTATCATTGCATTTTTCCAACATTTCATATTTGTATGTCAAAAAAGTAAAACATTAATCTAATAACATTATTTATGCATTTGGACCGATGAAGTTTAGAACTTCAGAGCATTTGTAAACATGCTCTGCTCTATTAATTAACTTCTTTTGAGTATTAATGCACATGTTTCAGATTGTCATATGACAGTCTTGCGGCAAATCGACTTTAATGAGGTAGTGAAATAAGACGTTATCAGGAACACATTGATAAATTCATAATATGCTTGAAGAATACACTGCTGACTGCTGGAAATAATTCAGATGGAGAAGTTGTCTAAGAGTTTAAATGGCAAAATCTTTTAAGTGTGCTGCAGTTTTACTGTTGAACTACTTACGTTACAACTCATCTCTGTGTAACCATAAGCATTTCCTGAACGTCTGCAAGAACAGTTGAGAGCAATGTCTCGATCTTCTGTGTGCCATCCAGAAACACTGTATAAAGGGCAAAGACCTCACTCAACCAATCCACAACAATAGAAGTGATTTAAGTCACTGTGCTTATTGCGTGTTAAAATATTAAAGTACCAATGTCATTCACAGTTTCTTCTATCACTTTTTTGTTTTTCAAGTACAAGGGCCAGGCATATCCATCAAAGTAACCTGGTGGATCCGGATATGGCACATAGACTCGTGAGATATCGATTAGAGATAGGGAAAGGGTGACTCAGTCAAAACATTAATATTAATTAATCAAACAGCCCAGCTAATAACCAAATTGCCCAACTTGCCGTAGGCTTTGCTCAGGGAGTGACTTGACAAAC
This sequence comes from Carassius auratus, assembly GCF_003368295.1. Lineage (NCBI taxonomy): Eukaryota > Metazoa > Chordata > Actinopteri > Cypriniformes > Cyprinidae > Carassius > Carassius auratus. Next base: position 80,920 of record NW_020528894.1, on the reverse strand, counting down.
CCACTGCTGCCCTTCTCTACTTGCATACACCTGGTCCTCCATCCATTCCTCCGACGGTCCTCCACCAGTTCTTGGTATTTCTCCCTCTTTCTCTCTTGAGCCTCCTCCATTCTCTCCTCCCAGGGCAATGTTGTTTGCAGGTGTTTCTATTTAGCCCCATGTGCATTGTAATTAAACAAAATGAATGCAAGCAAATACTGAATTTAAATCAAGTTTAAAATTGTGTTAAAAAAAGGCATAAAAAAAAAAAAAAACATTTGAAGCTGACTTTAAAAGTTGGCAACCCTGTGTAATGGCATAACTGATGCTGAATGTCCTTTAAAATGCACAGCCACAATGTATGTTACAAATTAATAATAATAATAATAATAATAATAATAATAATAATAATAATAATAATAATAATAATAATAATAATAAATCTGAGTTAAAAAGAAACAGCTTCCAAGAGAAAATCGTGCAAATATCTTGCGATAACTTGCAAAAACTGAATAAGAGCCAATGTCTTATTTTGGCCAGTGGGTGGCAATAGCAGTCTTTCCAGTTCTCGTAGCCGGACACCACAGATGAAGCCGAACTGTGAAGGATTGGCTGCTGGAGCTCTGTATTGGTTTTTGGATTTACGTGTGTTTACTCGTCTGCTGGCGTTTTTTGAAACAACGCTAAATAAAACAATCTAATATAACGATAAATAAAACCGTCTCTCTCTCCATTAGACTAATATAGAATCTGTAAGTTAGATGATTTGAATGCTAAGGCTCCAAACACGATGGTGTATCATTGTTGTGCATATAACTGTAAAAACACTGCGAGGAACAAGAGTCTCTCATTCCACAAGTAAGTGCAAAGATTCACTTTGTATTATGTTAAACGTGGCAGACCGATTAAAGCCATGTTCTCGTATTTTGTCTTATTATCAGATTCCCGCTGAAAGACCCCAACTTGCTGAAAAAATGGCTTAACAATTTAAGATGGAAAGACTGGAAACCTGCTCCAAACAGTAAAATCTGCTCGATCCACTTTGAAAAGAAGTGTTTGATTGAAGATGGGAAGAGAGCAAGACTTCATTCATGGGCTGTGCCTACCCTCTTTTCCTTCCCAAATCGATATCTAGAGAGAAAGGCGAGTGAACTGTGACCTGATGATAGGAGTTTACTTGTTTAAATACTATATACATGTTCATGAACTGTTTTTAAATATATCAATATTTTATTTTTTACTGTGTTTTTTCGCCAGTATTTTTGTCACTGCTAATTCTCAGACTTTTCTCCATTTTAAATCATAAAAGTATAAATAAAACATTAGTTTAAACTAAAGTAGATTTAGACTAAGTTTTGTTTAATTATATTATGACAGATAACCACAATTCAGTGCTGAAACTGCTTGAAATTTTGTGTGTTAACCATTTAAATGTAATGTTTTAAAAAAAAACTTTATTGCCTACAGGTTAAAATCAATCCTAGAAGCAAAAGAGCTTTGGTGAGTTACAGAAACTGTTTTATATGCATTTTGTGATTCTGAAATATGTCTTTGGATTGCACACAGAAGGGTGTATTTACACAGATAATAAGAAATGCACTTGAAATGCAATTGACATTTCAGAAGTAATTTATTATAAATGTTTTATAATGCGTAATTATAAATCATCAATAGAAAACCGTACATAATAATATATATAATACAGAGTTTAAGGCTACACTGATGCTGCGTTATCAAAAACAGTTTCATTTGTTTGCTGTTTCGAACCTCTCAAATATCTGGAGACACCTTCTGGTCAAAATAGAGTGAATGAAACAAAACAGTCCAAACATGCAAAAAGGCAACAATCCAGTTGTAAATGTTTTATTTAAAGCGTAATCTATTAAATGTAATCTAAAGTTCATCAAATATTATTAATTATGAAAAGTTTTTTGGGCTTATTGTATGTGTTCTGTGGAGGGCTTGACAAATCATGCAACCTTAGACAATTAACTACTACTATTGCTTTTCATTTTATAAATGTGGCATTACAATTTCTCTTTTTCCGGTCATTTTCAGTTGAAGGGAATTGTTGCTGACTCAAACTCATCTGGTCAAGCAGCACCTGACGCGACAGCAGAAACTTCGCAGAAGTCTAACTCAGAAAAACCTGAGGACAGAACTACAGAGAGTTTACAGCCGAACATATCCAAAGGTAGTTCTAGCCAGATGAGAACAGACCCAAAGAGCGTTTCCACACAGCAACCGACAGAACCGGAAAAAAGGTCTGCAACAGCGTCTGAAGGAGAGCCTCCATCAGATACATGCTACTCTGTACTGGTTATATTCAATTTTAATTGTTATTATTTCTTAATGTCTGCTTTTTCAGTCAACCGTGGACCATCCTGGGTGATGAAGCTCTCGACAGAAGCATGACTATACCCAGTTTCTTTCACAGTGGATATTGTTTGCCCGATGTAATTAACCTTTTTATTTTTATTTTTTCATTCCTACACTCTTAAAAACAAAGGAGCTTGAAAGGATAGCGATGCCATAGAGGAATCCTTTTTGGTTCCACAATGAACCATTCAGTCATAGGTTCTTTAAAGAACCATCTCTTTTTTACCTTTTTATAATCTGAAGAACCTTCTTTCACCACTAACAACCTTTTGTGACCCAGAAAGGTTCTTCAGATGTTAAATGCTCTTTATGGAACCATTTAGACAAAAAAAGGTTCTTCTATTGCATCGTGAAGCACCTTTATTGTTAAGAGCGTATGCACCACAATGTGGTTCACTAATAAACTGTTATTTTTCCTTCAGAACATCCACTGGGCTGGAGATGATGAATTAAATATTGTAAGTGACTATGATGCACTGTTGAATAACAGAGAGTCCTAAATATACATTTCCTAATAGAGAACTATGAAAGTGGTGTTCATCAACACCTAATTCTCTTATTCAGATGCCGCATGTGGCTTATGGAGTTTTAGGACAAATGAAGCCCCATATCATCGAGGTAAGGCCTCTTCTGATTCACATCCGAACTGTGATACAACTGTTGTCACTAGGTATCTGTTATTACGTTATTAAGATCCTGTCTACTGCACCAGACTGTTTAGGATTGAGAGCAGTTTTTGGTAGAACACTTGATTTTTCTTCCAAGTTTTAACAAACATTCTAATCCTATGAGAATGCTGAAATCCACACCACGACTATAATGGTGAAACAAAGAGGAATTATATCGTTAGAATAACTAAAACATTGACATCAAAATCTATTTAAATGAGCAGGTCACACAAGGTAGCATGCACTTATATAATATAATTTCATCATCTCTTGCTGTGGATGCCACTATAGTTATCGTTACAGTTAGGCCTTTACAGATAACAGCACAGAATTTGAGTATTTGAAGCTGTTGCACTGCGTTCCCTCAGGTTAAAGAGAGGTGGGAATGGCTCGGGCTGGATGTTAGAGGCCCGTTCTCTCCCACAGTAGACCAGCACACGCACATCATGACCCTGACTGACTACCATTCCAAATGGGTGGAAGCTTTCCCTCTGACTCAGAATCTCAGTCAGGATGTGGCCACGTGTCTCGCTGAAGTCATCCATCAGCAGGGATATCCTCTCGGAATTCTCTCCCGGCTTCCCAAGCGGATCCTCATGGAAGTAAGAGACACATACACCTTTCCAAACATTTGGGGTCAGTGAGATAAAAATAATAAAAATACTGATCCTTTTATTTTGCAGGAACTTGTTAAAATGATCAAAAGTGACACGAGAGACATTTAGAATTTATGAAAGATTTCTGTTTCAAATAAATGCTATACTTAAACTTTCTATTCATCAAAAAATCATTTAAAAATGTATAACCGCTTTCACAAAAAGATTAGGCAACACAACTGTTTTCCTCAATGATAATAAGAAAAGTTTATTGAGCATGAAATCAGCATTTTAGAATGACGCAGAAAACTGGAGTAGTCATGGAATGGAATAATTGACATTTTAAAATGTTTTCAAATAGAAATCAGTTATTTGTAGTAAAATGTCACAATATTACTGTATTTACTGTATTTTTTGTAATGGTGAGCATAATAGTTTTAAATTCAGTACCTATAAAAAAAAAATCATACCAACCATAAACGTTTGACCAGTAGTGTATGTAGGAAATAGTTAATAATTTCCTTTGGAAAAACAGCTGGGTTTCATATCGTTGACATTAATGGTTGACATTTTTCTTCTCGCTCTCTTCAGGTTAACCGTGAGTTGAAGAAACGCCTGAGGTTGAATTCAAGCGCTTTAGTCATACATCACCGGCAAACTGGTTACATGGACTTGGTCACCGAATCACTTCTTAATGAGTACGACATCTTCAGGCATTTATTGCTCAATTTATCTCGGCCGACAATGAATTATTCTGAATTTAAGAACTTTATTCAGTACATGATGTTACACGATTTAATGCTAATATTTACTTCTTAACTGAGATGAAATTTGACTGTTTAATGATCAGTTACATTTTTAATCATGTGAATAAGAAAATCTGTATTGTGGAAATATATTGTTTCAACATGTCCAGCATTGCTTCATGTATATTTCAGGATGCTGGATGAGCTGGTGAAGAAGCACGGCAGCATCTGGCATATCCTCCTCCCTGCTGCCACTCTGCGCCTCTGCTGCACCAATCACCCCACGACCAAAGAGAAACCCTTCACCCGCATGTGTGCCAGTGACCCGCCGTTCTCATCCGCACCCAGAGAACTCCCTGTAAGTCACCGTCTCCCTCACACTTTACATTCTTTCATACGAATGTACTAAGCTATCATTCGATGATTTGTAATCAGGGTTGGGGAGTAACAGAATACATGTAAATTAAAGGTATAGTTCACCCAAAAATGATAATTCTGCCATGAATTACTCACCTTCATGTCGTTCTAAACCTGTACGACCTCTGTTCATCTTCAGAACACAAATGAAGATATTTTTGATGCATCCTGAGAGCTCTCTGACCCTCCATGGACAGCAAGGGTACTACCACAATCAAGGTCCAGAAACGTAGCAAGGACGTCGGTGAAATAGTTCATGTGACATCAGCGGTTCAACCATAATATCATGAAGCTACGAGAATACTTTTTGTACACAAAGAAAACAAAAATAAGACTTTATTCAACAATGTGTCTCCTCTGCATCACCCTAGTGCCATTGCAGAGATTATCCAGTGAATGTAAATGGTGTATACGATTGACCCCTGATGTCCCATGGATAATTTTAACAATATCCTTGCTATGTTTCTGGACCTTGATTGTGGTAATCACATTTCTGTCTATGGGAGGGTCAGAGAACTTTCAGATTCCATCAACGATATCTTAATTTGTGTTCTGAAGATGAATGAAGATCTTACGGGTGTAGAACGACATGAGACATTAATGACTGAATTTTCATTTTTAGGTGAACTATCCCTTTTATTACATATTTCAAATACCAAAAAAAAAATCAATAACTGTATTCAATTACATTTACAAATTACTTTTTAAAGGGGTCATATGATGCGATTTCAAGTTTTACTTTCTCTTTGGAGTGTTACAAGCTGTTCATGAATAGATAAGATCCCTAAAGTTGCAAAGACTAAAGTTTTAAACCCAAAGAGATATTCTTTATAAAAGTTAAGATTCATCCACGCCCTCCTAAAACGCTTTGTTTAAACACGCCCCCACGTCTACATCACTGTGTGGGAAGATTTGCATAACGCTGCACAAATGTTCATGCAAAGAAAGAAGGTGTAACTTTTGATTCTCGCGGTTACTGTCAGCACCATATTGTGGAGAAGCGGTTTTGTTGTGAAAGTGAAAATAATTCATTTGGTCTTTCAAAAAAGGACACAATAAGAAACAGTGGTTAAGTTGTATTTACAACACTTTTCAGAACAGTTCAAACCAAATAATCAGATGTGTGCAGCGCATTTTATGGAGGACTGTTTCTTGATCCTGGGAAAGAACACTACAATGCCATCTGATCTGACTCGCAGTCTGTATGTATGATTAAATATTTAAAGGATTTGCCACTGATGATTCAAACGTGAGTTTTGAGCAGTGTAGAGTAGCACTTGTTGTTTCTCCAATCACAAATGTAGACATGGTTTTATGTTTATGCAGCACGATGCAATGCTTAAAAAGAACGTATAAGTCATTATGATCAGTAATTATGTCCCCATTGGATGCAACAAATGCCTCATTTGTAATGGGTTTTATTGTCTTGTCACGCCGGTGTTCTGAACAGGACAAGGCGTCACCGTATGTTAAGGGGTGTATTTCCATAACATTGTTGAGGTATTTGACCAATCACAACACTGGATAGCAGTCAGAGCACATGAGCTCACTTTTCAGAATGACGAGCTTTGTAAAAAATCGATGTGTTTCAGAAAGTGAGGCATAGAGGAGTAACAATAATGTACAGTATGTGAAAAATAATGTGCTTTTTTTAACCTTAATCCGCATAAACACATTGCATTACACCAAATGCACAAAATAATGTTCTTTTTAGCAACATCATATGACCCCTTTAAAGTGTAATCTTTAGTGAAATAAATTTCAAAAGTAATTTCCCAACCTTGTTTGTAAAGTACTGTAAGTTGACTCTCATAACAGTTTGGTTCTCTTATTTTGTGTTTGCTTGGTCTCTGTAGTACAGTGCCACTGATGTTCGCTTGAGTTCTTTTGTCATCCCAACCACTGATGCCAACAATCTAGGAGCTGTGTCAGACATTTAGGTAAGAAAACCTGAACAAAGATGAAATTAGATTGTGGTTTGATGTGGTAATATAAGTGAGCATACTGATTTTTTACATCTTATTTTTCAGGTGCACTCTCTGAAGGATCAGATTTTTTTCCCAGTAAAAAAAAACCCTTAACGTTTTGTCATATTTGCTTGACCTCAGCATTTCACTTACACTTTGCAGTACTGGGCTTTTTTTTTTACCAAAATAAGATGAAATAAGAGGGAGAGAGAAAAAATACCCCATTCAAAAGTTTACATACACTTGAAATGTAATACTGGATGAGACAGAGTGTTTTTTTTTTTTTTTGTCCTGAACAGTTAAACTGCCCGCTGTTCTTCTATGATTTTGAGATCAATTTTTTCACACTGAGGACAACTTTGGGTCTCATACACAACTATTACTATTACAGAACAGTCATTGATGCTCCAGAAGGACACACGATGCATTAAGAGTGTAAACCTTTGAACAGAATGAAGAAAGAATGAAATCTTCTGGAATGGTTGCATATGAGTCCTTCAGTTGTCCTCGGTGTGAAAAGATGGATCTCAAATTCATACAGTCATTGTTGGAAAGGGTTCAAATATGCAAATGTTGCTGGAAAACCAACAAATTTGTGGGACTGGAAGTATTTTTCTGAAGAACAGTTTAACTATTCAGGACAAACAAGGGACTCATGAACAACTATCACTAAAGAAAGAATACACAACCTGTGGATCATTCAGGAAACAACACAATATTAAGAATCTACATTTTGAATGGGGTCATTTTTATAAATAAACTATTATTTTCTCTTGTGGAATATATACACGTCTTTTATTCAGGTCAGTAATAAATAAAAAATAACATGCATTTTGTATGATCCCTCTTATTTAAAAAAAAAAATAATCTGCAAAATGTATGTAAAATTTTGACCACAATTGTACATAGACTGTAAATAGAGAAGCAAATTTGCACTGTTGTTCCACTGTTGCCTTGTACAAATAGAAATAAAATCATTTTTAAAACCATAAAAGAAGCAATATTTTATGCTTCATCTCTTTTGTTTGTCCTCATTTTTGTTCATATTATACAATTAGTTCTAACATGATTTGTGTTCAAAATTGCTGATATAAAATCCAATGGCACTGAGAAGTTTTACGGTTAACATCCCTCTGTTTGTCTTTATATTCATATGGTTTATCTGCGATATATAAACTAGATAGATCAAAACCTTAAAGACATAGTATACCTAAAAACAGCTTTTTGTCATTATGACTTATATACACGCACCCATACATATATATATACATGCACACATACACACACACACATATATATATATATATATATATATATATATATATATATATATATACACACACAGGTGCCAATCAATAAATTAGAATGTCATGTCTCCAGCTTCAGTCCACTCCTTGTGGAGCTCTCCCAATTTTGTTGTATTTGAATCGAGTCTTCACTGTTGCTTGTGCACCTTTTCCTACCCAGTTTCTTCCTTCCAGGAAACTTTGCTTTCAATATGCTTTGATACAGCACTGTGTGAACAGCCACCCCTTTCAGTAATGACCTTCTGTGAATTTCCCTCTTTGTGGAGGGCGTCAATGATTGTCTTGTGGCCCATTGCCAAGTCAGTATTCTTCACCATTATTGTGGTTTCAAAGAACAAGAGATACCTGGAATTTATACTGTAGTGGTGGTCATTTAATGAAACTCAAATGTAAATATTCTGATGTAAATCATTATATTTAGCTGTAAACTCTAATCATCTAATCTAATCAAATTAAAACAAAAAGACATTTGAAATGTTTTACATCTATAGAATATAGAATATAAGATGATTTCACTTTTAGAAATGTTACAAAAAGAAAACTATAAAAATATTATAATTTTTGAGATGCAATCCTTATATACACATGTACGTGAGTGTGTCTGTGCAGTTTTTTTTTTTTCTTTTGAGGAAGTGATTTAACATTGGTTTCTATTTTATGGAGAGAAAAAATACTGAGATATTTCATAAAACATCTTCATTTATGTTTCACAGAAAAGTCATACAGGTTTGAACAACATGAGGGTGACTGAATTGTTATTTTGGGGGGAACTATCCTTTTGAATAATACTGAAACTGGTTGTGAATGTAACTGTCTGTCCTCCGGTGAGGACCCAGCTCTGCAGGCGGCACTGTAGAGCAGTTTGATCCGTGAGTGAAGAAGGAAGAAGAGCTTCTTGAATCCGTTAGATGACCTGAAGTCCACTAACCGCTGGCAAAAATGTTGCCAGTCCTCTTAAATGCAGGCTTCCCGCTATAGCAAAAGTTGAAACGTTGAAAAAACTGCTGTATTGACTTAAATCTAATCTAAAATTAGAAAATTAATAATAGGAATTGGTGGGTGAGTAAACTAAACGTGTGTAAAGTTCAAATTTTGTCCCATGTTCAGTCCCAGCATAAATGAATTGTTCATCAATTGACAGGACGACAAATGGAGGAAAGACCACTCTGAGTAAAAGCCTCCAGAAGCTTCTGCATAACAGCCTAGTTATTTCTCAAGACAATTTTTTTCAAGGTAAATTTCTACGCCCAGTTTATATTATAATTTAGTTATGCTCTGTGTCAGTAGACCGGTTAGTCAAATTGATATTAATTTATGTCTGTTTCTCAGGATGACTCAGTGGTCCCTGCTGATGTCAATGGCTTTAAGCAGTATGACAGTAAGAAAAGTCCTGTTTGATTCTTAGATTGGCTTGTCTATGTGTAATGTGTCTCAACATATCAGTTGTTCTGTTTTGCAAAACATTGTGTTTTATATAGCTCCCCTTTGGAGTTATTATAAGGTTATTATTTTATAAGGTTCTATCTGACATTTTTCTATCTGACAGTTATTCACATATTCTTATTCTGTGACAACTTATTTACATTATGTGATAGACTTTTTAATGTTTTATACATTTTGGGACATGAATGGAATGAAAGAATTTTAAAGCTCAATATCTCAAAACTACTCCGAATACAGATCGAACCTTATAATTCCAATTGTGTTTTATATACAGTCATGGCCAAAAATAATGGTACCCTTGGTAAATATGATCCAAGAAGGTTTTGAAAATGTATCTGCATTGTTAATAGTTTTGATTTTTTATTTAAAAAAAATTCACAAACATCTCACCTTTCATTGGAGAATAAGGATTTAAAATGGGGGAAGTGTCATTATGAAATAAATGTTTTTCTCTAATACACATTGGCCTCAATTAAACATTTCTAAATTATCTCCTAAAATGCCTGACGAAGTTAGAGAACTCCTGACAAGAGATCAGAGACCATTCCTTCATCCAGAATCACTCCTGACCCTTTAGACTCCCAGCTACATGTTGGTGCTTCTCCTCTTCAGTTCACTCCTCTCATTTTCTATAGGGTTCAGGTCAGAGGACTGGATTGGCCATAGCAGAAGCTTGGTTTTGTGCTTAGTGACCCATTTTGGTGTTGTTTTTGAGGTTTGTGTTTGGATTATTGTATGGTTGGAAGATCCAAACATTGGCCATTATAAGAGTTCATAAGAGTTCATAAGGGTATTTCCCCCCGTTTTAATTTCTTATTCTCCAGTGAAAGGTTCGATTTTTGTGGATTTTGTGATTGTTTATTTTTTAAGTAAAATTTAAAATGGATTAATGATACAGATTCATTTTCACAGCCTTCTTTGATCATATTTACCAAGGGTGCCAATATTTTTGGCAATGACTGTATATAAAAAACAATGTTTTGCAAATGTGGAAAATTGTATTTATTTATTTATTTATTTTTAACTCCTCTGCAGCTTTGGACGCCCTCCACATGGACAGGATGATGGCAGACATTGGCTCGTGGCAGGAGGATCCTCAGGGCTTCATGATGTCTCATGATCGTGTAGTGAAATCCACAGCAACTGAGACATCCAATGTGTTTATTCTTATAGTGGAATGATTCCTCATTTTTAATCATGGGTAATTTTGTTAAACAGTCTACCTTTTATGTAAGATGAAGAGGAAGTCATACAGGAGAAAGATTTTGTACAGTTATGTTTGGAAGGCAAGATGGGACAGAACTCTAGCTATCTTGCTCCTCATCAGAGGCGAACAATCTTTTGACAAACTTGTTGTGACATTATAGTTCACCTAAAAATGAATTGTCTGTAGTCATTTGACTCACCTTCTTCCAAAACATAATTCCAAACCTATAACTTTTTTCATCTTTGAAACGCAGGTATTAGTTTAGATTTTTTTTTAAACCTGAGAGATTTCCGTCCCTCCTTTTTGAAGGTCTGAAATCAAAACTTTTATGCTTTAAAAGTTCATAAAGTCATTGTAAACGTAATCAATATATAAATCAAGCAATTAGTCTTCTGAAGGGATGGAGTCACTTTAATTTAACAGATTTAATTTCGGCTTTACATATAAAAAACAGTCAATGCACATACATTTACATTTAAATTACATTTAATCATTTAGCAGACACTTTTATCCAAAGCGACTTACAATTTCTATATATGTCAGAGGTCGCACGCCTCTGGAGCAACTAAGGGTTGAGTGTCTTGCTCAGGGACACATTGGTGCCTCACAGCGGATTCGAACCCGGGTCTCCCACACCACAGACGTGTGTCTTATCCACTGCGCTAACACCACCCCTAATATATATATATATATATACACACCACCCCTAATATATATATATATATATATAAATGAAAAGAGAAGAAAAGGAAAAGTGCTAGTATTAGTTGGTTAAGTGCATGCAAAAAAAGAGGAGTCTTTAGATGTTTCTTGAAAATGAGTAAAGACTCAGCTGTACGAATTGAGATTGGGAGGACATTCCACCAGCTGACCACAGTCCAGGAAAAGGTCAGTGAGAGTGATTTTGAACTTCTTTGGGATGGTACCACAAGGGGTCGTTCACTTGTAGAGTGCAAACTTCAGGAGGGCACATAAGATTTAACCAGTGAGTTTAGGTATGTTTGTGCCGTGCCAGTGGTCGTCTTGTAGGCAAGCATCAGTACCTTGAATTTGATGCAATCAGCTACTGGTAGCCAGTGTAACCTGATGAGGAGAGGAGTAACATGAGCTTTTTTTTGGCTCATTGAAGACAACCCTCGCTGCTGCATTCTGGATCAATTGTAGAGGCTTGACAGTACATGCAGGACGGCCCGCAAGGAGAGCATTACAATAGTCCAGTCTGGAGAGAACAAGAGCTTGGACTGGAAGTTGGATGGCTTGCTCTGACAGGAAGGGTCTAATCTTCCTAATGTTGTATAAGGCAAACCTGCAGGTGCGGGTCATTGCAGCAATGTGGTCTGTGAAGCTTAACTGATGATCCATCACAACTCCTAGGTTTCTGGCTGTCCTTGAAGGAGTAATGGTTGATGAACGCAGCTGTATAGAGAAGTTGTGATGAAGCAATGGGTTAGCTGAAATCACCATAAGTTCTGTCTTCGTAAGGTTAAACTGAAGGTGATGGTCATTCATCCAACTGGAAATGTCACTAAGACAGGCTGAAATGTGAGCAGCTACCGTCAGGTCATCTGGCAGCGTAGCAGTGATAATAAAAGCCATGCTTCTGAATGACAGATCCTAATGACGTCATGTAGATGGAGAAGAGAAGTGGTTCAAGTACTGAGCCTTGAGGAACCCCAGTAGCAAAGTGTTGTGACTTAGAAACATCACCCCTCCAAGACACACTGAAGGATCTGTCAGAGAGGTAGGACTTAGCCCACAGGAGTGCAGTTCCAGAGATGCCCATCTTTCTGAGGGTGGACAGGAGAATCTGGTGATTAAAAGTGTCAAAAGCAGCAGACAGGTCCAGTAAGATGAGTACTGAGGATTTTAAAGCTGCTCTTGCTAGTCGCAGGGCTTCAGTAACCGAGAGCAGAGCAGTCTCAGTTGAGAGGCCACTTTTGAAGCCAGATTGGTTGCTGTCCAGGAGGTTGTTCTGTACAAGGAACATAGAAAGCTGGTTGAACACAGCTCGCTCAAGTGTTTTTGCAATGAATGGAAGAAGGGATACCGGTCTGTAGTTTTCAAGAAGTGCTGGATTTAGAGATGGTTTCTTGAGAAGTGGGCTTACCCAAGCCTGCTTAAATGCTGAGGGAAATGTTCCAGAGTGAAGAGAGGAGTTGATAATGTGAGTACGTGAAGGTATGACTGAAGAAGAGATCGCTTGAAGGAGGTGAGTGGGGATCGGATCAAGTTTTAATATATACATAAATTACATAAATGTAAATAAGCCAAAGGAAGCTTAACTGTACGTACTTGGTGAACAGTTTAACTTAAATTTAATTATATTATGCATGTTCAGGCACATTGACAGTTTATTTACATAATCGTTAGTTAAAATAATTACAATTACAGTCGTATTATTCATGCAAAGTTTAATAAGCTTTTAATATATGTTTGCTCTTTTGGTTGTCACCGCAAAGAGGGGTGTTTTAGATCATCACGGAACAATCCTCTGAATCCTGTATCTTAAGATGTTGAGGTATTTACACTAATGTATCTGTTCAGTGAGTATTGCAACAATCTTCTGTTGCACGAATGACCTCTGGATCACCTAAACATGCTTGACTTTGAGTATGGTTGGACTGTCATGAACAGTTTACATAGTTTCATGGATCCATGTTCTTCCAGGCCACTTAATACACTGTTTGACCAGAGGTACTTCCTGAAGCTCCCTTATGAGATATGTAAAGAGAGAAGGTAGGAACGAGGCTTCTGTTAGACAAGTCTCGTTTGATTAAAATTAATGTTTTGACTGAGTAGCCCTTTCCCTATCTCTAATCAATAGCTCACGAGTCTATGTGCCATATCCGGATCCACCTGGTTACTTTGATGGATATGCCTGGCACTTGAAAAACAGAAAAGTGATAGAAGAAACTGTTAATGACATTGGTACATTAATATTTTAACACGCAATAAGCACAGTGACTTAAATCACTTCTATTGTTGTGAATTGGTTGAGTGAGGTCTTTGCCCTTTATACAGTGTTTCTGGATGGCACACAGAAGATCGAGACATTGCTCTCAACTGTTCTTGCAGACGTTCAGGAAATGCTTATGGTTACACAGAGATGAGTTGTCACCAGAGATGGGGACTCGAGTTTGAGACTTCAAACAGTGACTTCAGACTCGACTTGAGACTCGTCCTCGAAAGACTTCAGACTCGACTTGGACTCGAGCTCCGGGACTCGTGAACAGGCACGTGCACAGGTAGGGCTCAACCTGTGCAGAGCACATGCCCTTTTTGCCCTTACACTCCGAAGTGCCCTTTTTTTGGTGGTGTTTTTTTTTTTTTTTTTTTTTTTTAATCAATGCTATTGGTCACCCTTTACGTCTGTCTGTCTGTTTTAGCAAATGAAAGTTCTTAAAACGAGCTTGTGTAAATCTTATTCGATCCTCAAGCTGTCAGTAAGCTGATAACTCCGCCCCCTCTATATTCATCGAATCAACTGAAGTTCCACAGCAGCCGCACAGTAGACAACAGCTGAGCTGAACAGTTTTGCGAAGGGTAAATAAATATCTTGTTGTTTGAATAAGTACTACTAAACACTGTCTATAAAGGCTAATGTTTTATTTATTTGATGTCTGACTGACTCACTGACTCAGACATGTGGGACGTCGCCTGAGAAAGAGGGCTAGCATTTGCCATCTAGTCATAGCCAACACTTAAATAGCCTGTGCATACAGTTGCATTTCATCTTTTATAAAATGCTATTTTGGCCAAATGCATTTTACCACAGGAAAAACTGAGCGCTCCGTCTATATAGCTAAAAAAACTAGTTTGTAACATGTAGATGAAAATGTAATGTGATGCCGGCAGCGGCAGGCACCGTCGCCGTTTTAATGACGGACAGAAAAAAAAAATCAAATTTGCACACATTCGCTGGTCAAAAACTATACATTGATAAGTAATACAACAACATATAATTTGTTTTTACCATCGGAAAATCATAACAGGTGCGCCCCCGCGCTGTTTCGTACTGGAACTTACACAAAGCGACGAGTGATCCTTGTCACCTAGATAACTATATTTCTAAGAAATTTCTTCTTTGATTTATGATTGCTGATACACTTAATTTATTAACATTTAGGCTAATCATGTTATGGTATACTCTCTGTATACTCTCTTTATAAAATGTTCTAAAACATGGTTTTACTACAGTAATGTAGTAGTAACTAAAAAAAAAAAAAATTACAGAAGATCACTGAAATCTTTATATTTTATCATACAGAATGTAATTCATGATTCATTCCAAGGCTTCATTTATTTGATCCAAAATACAGCAAAATCAGTAATATTGTGTAATATTTTTACAATTTTAAATAACTGTTTTCTATTTGAATATTTTAAAATGTAATTTATTTTTGTGATCAAAGCTGAATTTTCAGCATCATTACATCAGTACTCTTCAGTGTCACGTGATCCTTCAGAAATGCTTTTCACTGCACTTTTCACACTATTTTTATTTATTTTTTCATTGCTGGCTTATTTTAGGGAAAGTTTAGTGAATAAGAGACCTTCAAGAGACCAACATCCCTGGTCCACCACAGTATAACATTTTTGCCAGATACATGGCTCACAGAAGGTTGCTGTTGTATTAGGTTTAAAGAAGCCCTTAAAACCCTGTTTATCTATATTATCTAATTATCTAATATTATTATTATGGTTGTTATTAATCGTGAATAAATCTAAAGCTTTTGAGACTATTATTTTGTGTTATTGAATTTGTCATGAAGATGTGACCATTTCTTCCTTTTATGCAGGCTTACTAAATAATCTTGATATAAAAAGGGGGGGGGGGGTGCCCTTTTTCAGTTTCAGCACATGCCCCTCAAAAGGTCTGTGCACGGCCCTGCTCGTGAACAATGTTAATTTTTAGTAAACGTCAGATGAGCTCGCTGTGGACTCGAGCTCCGGGACTCGTGAACAGTGGCGGTTCTACATTGAAATACACCCTGGGCGAGACCCCTTTCGAGCGCCCCCCCCCCCCCCCCAAAAAAAAAATATTTTAGAAGTGCCCCTGAAATTGCAATTGAACTGCATTTGAAATCAAAATACCATAGGATAATGTTTTATAAAGCTAAAACAGCCTGTTACTCAAAACATAATAGAAGGGTTACATAAACATGCTCTTACACACTAACTGGCTGTCATTACACGCTATATCCTCCTAGACCCGGAAAAAAACATTTATTTATTTTATTTTCCCCCCCATGTCATCACATTGTTTAGAGCATAGAAACAAGTTGTAAAAAAAATATATATATATTGAAAAATTCTATTTTATTCATGTTATGCTATGGTCACTGGGACTTGTTTAAAAAAATAAAATGACTTTAAATTATATGTATAGGCAAAAACAATGGCATTTTATTTTTTAATCACCAAAAACATTTTGGGTTTCAGGTTATTTTTCAACCAAAATTTGTATGTTAATCTAACTTTCATGGAGGTACCATTAGCCATTAGGTTAGTGCCTCAAATTATATGCATGACACACTTTTAGTTGTGACTTGTAAAACTATATTTAGGAAACTATACTTAGCATACTGTGTAGCAAATAAATAGCAAATGTTCATCTTTAACCTACAGATTTGAAAATGCCGTTGGTTATTTACAGGGCCTTACGTTAAAAAAATGATGGAAATGATAACTGAACTTGTAACAGTTTTTTGCAAAACACAATATTATAAATTAGATCTCATGATTGAGTTGAAACCAGATTATTGTTGTATAAGCATATCAAGCATCATAGCAAAAAGGATAAACAAAGAGTTATACCCACAACCAATTAACATTAGCCCTTCATTCATGAAATGGATACTGTAATGATACAGAGACAATAGTTGCATACCTTTATCTTTTGCTCGTTTCTCCTCTTCTTCTTTTCGAAACTGGGCACCTGATGGCTCTTATCTTTTCTTCTCCATCTCTGTTTATTTGGCACTCGACAATCAACAGTAGAGTTGTGACGTTCGCGAACGAACCGATTCTTTTGAACGGCTCATAAACATGAACGATGGGAGCCGAGTCGCGACTGGAGAGGAGCCGTTCTTTCTATCGTTCTTTTTTCCTATGCGTGTTCATACAAATGAGCTCCTCCAGGAGACAGAACAGTTATAGGGGGAGGGGCGCACCCAGCGCAGGCCAACCCTTTATAGCGTGATGATATTAGTTATTAGTTGTGCATGCATTTACATTGCATTTTGTGTTCATTTAAAACTTATTTTAAAATCATTAAAAATGTTCTTTTGTGATACTGTACTTGTATAGAAATGTTTCACTAAAAGCTGTTTTCCACAGACATTCATTGCAGCCCACTTTGTTATTGTTCATTGACTTGAAGGGGCTGATGTCCTATTTGCAAAGTTTACAGTAGTAATAGTATGTAGTATGTAGACATTTCCATTTTATTTATTCTAATTTTATCTACTTTAAAAAAAAAATAGTTTTCTATCAAAATGTTCTTGTGTGATAACAATGTTCTTGTGTGGAAGTGTTTGTAGTAAAAGCTGTTTTGCACAGAAATTCATTGCAGCCGGCTTTGTTTTTTATGTTTATTTGTGAGTAGGTATTGTATGAATAACATAAGTCAACGTAGTTTTACACACACACACACACACACACACACACACTTTGTACTAAAGGTAAATCAAAATAATGATGTCACTGTCTAAGCAGAGGGATTTGTGCAACCCTATGGAATATAGTCGACACATGAGAAATGAGGTAATAATCAATATTTCAGAATAATTCAAACTCAGATATTGGTGTGTGATATCTGAGCTTTAATTATTTGACTACAAATCTCACCTCATAATACCTCCCAGTGATTATTTCCAGGATAAACTGAGATGCTCCCAAGCTGGCTTCTTAAAACTGACTAAATATTTAAAAAGAGCCAAAAGAGCCATTCTTTTGAACGGCTCTTTGAAAGGAACGGATCGCGAAGATCCGGATCCCCTCAAAGAGCCATAAATCCCATCACTAATAGAGTTGTGACGTTCGCGAACGAACCGATTCTTTTGAACGGCTCATAAACATGAACGATGGGAGCCGAGTCACGGCTGGAGGGGAGCCGTTCTTTCTGTCGCTCTTTTTTCCTATGCGTGTTTCAGAGCGCGTGTTTCACACAGATGCACACAAATGAGCTCCTCCGCGAGACAGAACAGTTATAGGGGGAGGGGCGCACCCAGCGCAGGCCAACCCTTTATAGCGTGATGATATTAGTTATTAGTTGTGCACGCATCCTTCACGTGAGTACTCCACTGGAAAAAAACCTGCTTGCCTCTGTCATTGGGTAGGAGCGGAGCCATGACGTTTTGCACAGATATTCATTGCAGCCCACTTTGTTATTGTTCATTGACTTGAAGGGGCTGATGTCCTATTTGCAAAGTTTACAGTAGTAATAGTATGTAGACATTTCCATTTTATTTATTCTAATTTTATCTACTTTAAATATTTTTGGTTCTCTATCAAAATGTTCTTGTGTGATAACAATGTTCTTGTGTGGAAGTGTTTGTAGTAAAAGCTGTTTTGCACAGAAATTCATTTCAGCCGGCTTTGTTTTTGATGTTTATTTGTGAGTAGGTATTGTATGAATAACATAAGTCAGCGTAGCTTTGTTCATTCTTAAGCCAGACAAGAAGTGTGCAGCTATACAGCCAGGACAGACAGAAGGCCATTACTGAATCCATAAATGCAAAATACAGATATTAACTTAAAAGTAAAGCATTCTTGGTGTTTTTGTCATGTTGCAATAACCTGTTTACACTGATTATATACCAAAATCAAAGTTGATATTGTATGCTAATAAATAGAGTTGTCATAATAACATATTACATGCTTTGAATTCCTTATATATAGCTATGCAGTGTTCTATGCAGCTTGGATGGGTCGCTGTACGTGATGCAACATTTATTATAACCAGAGACTTAATATAATAAAGAGACTTGAGACTTGACTTGGACTCTAGCTCAGAGACTTCAGACTTGACTTGGACTCTAGCTCAGAGACTTGAGACTTGACTTGGACTCTAGCTCAGAGACTTGAGACTTGACTTGGACTCTAGCTCAGAGACTTGAGACTTGACTTGGACTCTAGCTCAGAGACTCCAGACTTGACTTGGACTCTAGCTCAGAGACTTGAGACTTGACTTGGACTCTAGCTCAGAGACTTCAGACTTGACTTGGACTCTAGCTCAGAGACTCCAGACTTGACTTGGACTCTAGCTCAGAGACTCCAGACTTGACTTGGACTCTAGCTCAGAGACTCCAGACTTGACTTGGACTCTAGCTCAGAGACTTGAGACTTGACTTGGACTCTAGCTCAGAGACTTCAGACTTGACTTGGACTCTAGCTCAGAGACTTGAGACTTGACTTGGACTCTAGCTCAGAGACTTGAGACTTGACTTGGACTCTAGCTCAGAGACTCCAGACTTGACTTGGACTCTAGCTCAGAGACTTGAGACTTGACTTGGACTCTAGCTCAGAGACTTCAGACTTGACTTGGACTCTAGCTCAGAGACTCCAGACTTGACTTGGACTCTAGCTCAGAGACTTGAGACTTGACTTGGACTCTAGCTCAGAGACTTCAGACTTGACTTGGACTCTAGCTCAGAGACTTGAGACTTGACTTGGACTCTAGCTCAGAGACTCCAGACTTGACTTGGACTCTAGCTCAGAGACTTGTGAGCATCTCTGGTTGTCACGTAAGTAGTTCAGCTAATATTGCAGTACACTTAAAAGATTTTGCCATTTATACTCATCCATTTCTTTCTCTGTCTGAATTTAGTAACCAGATTTTGAGGACCAACATTTCCAGCTGCTTGTTATTTGACAGTCAAAATAACTGGGGCTGGATGCAGACTGGTCATAACATTTTATATTCAGTCATGAAATGCTAGACTGGTCTTACTTCTATTGGAAAAGTAAGACTGTAACCATTTGGCAGCTGCTTGTAAGTTTTGTATATTTTCTTTACCCTTTATTAAACTGTCTAAAAAGGGTAATATGTTATATATTTGAGGTCTGAGCTGTGGACACAGTTAGGAGAGAGAGGGCAAGCAGTTAGCATTTTAGGTCAGCATTGCTATCTAATCAGCCAATATTGTCTTAAATAGCCTGCGCAGCACTTCATCTTTTGGTAACACTTTAGAATAAGGTTCCATTAGTTAATGTTAGTTAACTACTTTCGTTAACATGAACTAAGCAAGAACAATCCTTCTACAGCATTTATAAGTCTTAGTTCATGTTAATTTCAACATTTACTAATGCATTATTTAAATCAAAAGTTGTGCTTGTTAACATTAGTTAATGCACTGTGAATTACCATGAACTAACAATGAATAACTGTATTTTCATTAACTAACATTAACGAAGATGAATAAATACAGTAATAAATTTATTATTCATTGTTTGTTCATGTTAATTAATACATTAACTAACATTAACTAATGGAACCTTATTCTAAAGTGTTACCCATCTTTTATAACATGGGATCTTGACCAAATATATTCAATCTCGATCTTGAAAATAACTAGATGTTATTTTTATCTTTGTGTGTGAGTGTGACAAATTACACTTTTGGACATATAAGGTAATAAAATATTTAAAAAATACCTTAAATTACCTACAAAAAGGGCATGTAAAACAAATACATTTTAAAACAATTCCATGTGGAGCATGCCCCATTTTGTCACCCTCCTCCCCTTACCTGTTTGCATCTCTGTATCATCCAAACCCAAAGACTTTTATTAATTTTTGAAACACAAATAAAAATTATTAATGAAAACTGAGCGATTTCTGTCCCTCCATTGAAAGTCCATGCAAGCAAAATGTGATGCTTCAAAAAAGTTAATAAAAAAGACATTGTAAAAGTAATCAATTAGTCTACTGGTTTAATCCAAGTCACACAATCACTTTATATTATGAACATAAATTTAGGCTTTTATTATTCTTATTATTATTAATAAATGTACATACAGTTAGATCCATATATATATATATATATATTGGGCACTGACACAATTATCATAAATTTGGCACTGTATGCCACCAGAACAGAATTAAAATGAAACAATCAAGATGTGATTGAAGTGCAGACTTTTACGCTTTAATTCAAGGGGTTGAAGAAAAATAACATAAAATGCTTAAAAATTCCAATCATTTAAATA